>NW_026871806.1:0-41084 GCF_028564815.1 Eubalaena glacialis | reverse complement strand
GTCTACGGGACTTCAGGCTCCAGGAAGGTTACGTGTCCTCGCGCCGTCTCTAAGCGTAGGAGAGTTCAGGGGAAGCTCTACCTCTTCGAGACAGCATGTCATGGCTAGTCTCTGCGTGGCCTAGAGAAAGGGCGGGTAAGTAAAAGGGTACCCGGAACGGACACCAGGAAAAGAGTGTTTTCCTTGCAGCTTCACGCTCTGCACTGCGTGCCCCTGGCATGGCACCGAAGGCCTGCGAGAGCTGTGTTCCGGAGGTCGCTTGAATGCTTGGGCCAGCTAGCTAGCTGGAGCAAAAGGGGAAGGTTCCCTTTCACTCTGCTTTCAAAGCGGTGACCCGGAGGCACTCGAGAGCCTAATGCTGCGCAGTCGCCCAGAATGGGGGATCCTGTGCGCAGCGTTCCTCTATGGGGCACGGGGAGGAGGAAAAGCACACTGGAGCTCCTGCCCCCACCTGCCCCAGAGT
The DNA here is from genome assembly GCF_028564815.1 of Eubalaena glacialis. Classification (NCBI taxonomy): domain Eukaryota; kingdom Metazoa; phylum Chordata; class Mammalia; order Artiodactyla; family Balaenidae; genus Eubalaena; species Eubalaena glacialis. The sequence continues at coordinate 40,621 of NW_026871806.1, read as the reverse complement.
CAGTGCACAGCCCCTGCACTCCTCAATGCGTGGACGGGCTAGCTGAAGGATACTTGGAACCCTGTGGAGGGCTCTAGCTTTCCCTTTGGCGATGAGGGCTCTGGGATGCCTCCTGCAGGGCACAGGACACGTTCCCTTTCTCTAGGAACCCTCTCTCGTCGCTCCACACAGGCCTTCCAGAAGTGAAGCCCACACAGGCAGCCGCACTCTCCCGCAGGAAACTTGGACGCTGCACGTAGCCTGCTCTCCAGCGGGGGAAAGAGGGCTTTCTCTGCTCACTAGGTCACCGGCATCAGAGTGGCGCCCTGCAGAGTCCAGGTAGTTTCTGACCGAGGCCAAGAGTCTCAAGCGGCACCCTGCCCGTCCCTGTTAAGACGCCGTACCAGGGCAATTCTGCACGGGACGGGGAGACTAGCGTGACGTACTTAGTGCCTTGGGCTAGGCCTCGCCGTCCGTACGCCTTGCCAAAAGCTAGTGGGTGCTTCAGGGGAGCAGTGTGCCTTGGCCAGGCTGCTTCGAAAGGCAACTGTCTGCTTGGCGTAGGGAGACAGCAAGCAAGGGCTCCCATTCGAAAGCCCACCGAGAGGGTTGCTTCATTGCCGCCCAGCTTCAGCGCTGGCAACCACTGGCCGTACACCTAAAAGACCTGCCGGACCTGTGCTCGGGCGGCCGTTAGCAAGCTCGGACGTCTAGCTCTGCCACGAAGGAAGCAGTGTGTCGCCTTTCTCTCCGCCTTACGAGCTGCCATCCGGAGGCCCAAGGTCCCTGGACGTTGTGAAGTCGCCCTTGGAAGAGACGTTCGCGATGCAGTCTTCCTCCACGGGAGGGGCCTAGGAGGCAGGAGGCCTAGGAGACCTGGAAAGCTCACTAGCGTGAAGGCCCTGCGTGGACTACGTTTTCACGGGAAATGCTGCACGCCCAAGCTTGTGCATGCAGTCCCTGGGCTTCACTATGAGCCTGCCCGGCACAGTCGTGTTCCCTTTAGCACTGGCGCCTTGGCGATGCCTCCTGCAAGGACAGGCAAGCACCGTGTTGCTCTCAGGAGAGCGCCCTTTTCCTAACCACGGGGGGCACTCCAGCACTGAAGACTGACAGCAGCCCTCTGCTTTCCGGCAGCTTTGAGGCTGGGGCTGCCCTTTGTTGCTGAGAATTGCCACTGTTCGCAGAGCTTCCGAATCCGAAACTTCAAAACTGCCCTAGTGCGTTTAGTTGCAGGCGAGCGAAAAGAGACCGAAGGAGCACTCTGGCACTTCCCCGGTTTCATCTCCCAGCAGGGAGTTGTGCAGTGTGTGAGGAGTCTACGGGACTTCAGGCTCCAGGAAGGTTACGTGTCCTCGCGCCGTCTCTAAGCGTAGGAGAGTTCAGGGGAAGCTCTACCTCTTCGAGACAGCATGTCATGGCTAGTCTCTGCGTGGCCTAGAGAAAGGGCGGGTAAGTAAAAGGGTACCCGGAACGGACACCAGGAAAAGAGTGTTTTCCTTGCAGCTTCACGCTCTGCACTGCGTGCCCCTGGCATGGCACCGAAGGCCTGCGAGAGCTGTGTTCCGGAGGTCGCTTGAACGCTTGGGCCAGCTAGCTAGCTGGAGCAAAAGGGGAAGGTTCCCTTTCACTCTGCTTTCAAAGCGGTGACCCGGAGGCACTCGAGAGCCTAATGCTGCGCAGTCGCCCAGAATGGGGGATCCTGTGCGCAGCGTTCCTCTATGGGGCACGGGGAGGAGGAAAAGCACACTGGAGCTCCTGCCCCCACCTGCCCCAGAGTCAGTGCACAGCCCCTGCACTCCTCAATGCGTGGACGGGCTAGCTGAAGGATACTTGGAACCCTGTGGAGGGCTCTAGCTTTCCCTTTGGCGATGAGGGCTCTGGGATGCCTCCTGCAGGGCACAGGACACGTTCCCTTTCTCTAGGAACCCTCTCTCGTCGCTCCACACAGGCCTTCCAGAAGTGAAGCCCACACAGGCAGCCACACTCTCCCGCAGGAAACTTGGACGCTGCACGTAGCCTGCTCTCCAGCGGGGGAAAGAGGGCTTTCTCTGCTCACTAGGTCACCGGCATCAGAGTGGCGCCCTGCAGAGTCCAGGTAGTTTCTGACAGAGGCCAAGAGTCTCAAGCGGCACCCTGCCCGTCCCTGTTAAGACGCCGTACCAGGGCAATTCTGCACGGGACGGGGAGACTAGCGTGACGTACTTAGTGCCTTGGGCTAGGCCTCGCCGTCCGTACGCCTTGCCAAAAGCTAGTGGGTGCTTCAGGGGAGCAGTGTGCCTTGGCCAGGCTGCTTCGAAAGGCAACTGTCTGCTTGGCGTAGGGAGACAGCAAGCAAGGGCTCCCATTCGAAAGCCCACCGAGAGGGTTGCTTCATTGCCGCCCAGGTTCAGCGCTGGCAACCACTGGCCGTACACCTCAAAGACCTGCCGGACCTGTGTTCGGGCGGCCGTTAGCAAGCTCGGACGTCTAGCTCTGCCACGAAGGAAGCAGTGTGTCGCCTTTCTCTCCGCCTTACGAGCTGTCCTCCGGAGGCCCAAGGTCCCTGGACGTTGTGAAGTCGCCCTTGGAAGAGACGTTCGCGATGCAGTCTTCCTCCACGGGAGGGGCCTAGGAGGCAGGAGGCCTAGGAGACCTGGAAAGCTCACTAGCGTGAAGGCCCTGCGTGGACTACGTTTTCACGGGAAAGGCTGCACGCCCAAGCTTGTGCATGCAGTCCCTGGGCCTCACTATGAGCCTGCCCGGCACAGTCGTGTTCCCTTCAGCACTGGCGCCTTGGCGATGCCTCCTGCAAGGACAGGCAAGCACCGTGTTGCTCTCAGGAGAGCGCCCTTTTCCTAACCACGGGGGGCACTCCAGCACTGAAGACTGACAGCAGCCCTCTGCTTTCCGGCAGCTTTGAGGCTGGGGCTGCCCTTTGTTGCTGAGAATTGCCACTGTTCGCAGAGCTTCCGAATCCGAAACTTCAAAACTGCCCTAGTGCGTTTAGTTGCAGGCGAGCGAAAAGAGACCGAAGGAGCACTCTGGCACTTCCCCGGTTTCATCTCCCAGCAGGGAGTTGTGCAGTGTGTGAGGAGTCTACGGGACTTCAGGCTCCAGGAAGGTTACGTGTCCTCGCGCCGTCTCTAAGCGTAGGAGAGTTCAGGGGAAGCTCTACCTCTTCGAGACAGCATGTCATGGCTAGTCTCTGCGTGGCCTAGAGAAAGGGCGGGTAAGTAAAAGGGTACCCGGAACGGACACCAGGAAAAGAGTGTTTTCCTTGCAGCTTCACGCTCTGCACTGCGTGCCCCTGGCATGGCACCGAAGGCCTGCGAGAGCTGTGTTCCGGAGGTCGCTTGAACGCTTGGGCCAGCTAGCTAGCTGGAGCAAAAGGGGAAGGTTCCCTTTCACTCTGCTTTCAAAGCGGTGACCCGGAGGCACTCGAGAGCCTAATGCTGCGCAGTCGCCCAGAATGGGGGATCCTGTGCGCAGCGTTCCTCTATGGGGCACGGGGAGGAGGAAAAGCACACTGGAGCTCCTGCCCCCACCTGCCCCAGAGTCAGTGCACAGCCCCTGCACTCCTCAATGCGTGGACGGGCTAGCTGAAGGATACTTGGAACCCTGTGGAGGGCTCTAGCTTTCCCTTTGGCGATGAGGGCTCTGGGATGCCTCCTGCAGGGCACAGGACACGTTCCCTTTCTCTAGGAACCCTCTCTCGTCGCTCCACACAGGCCTTCCAGAAGTGAAGCCCACACAGGCAGCCACACTCTCCCGCAGGAAACTTGGACGCTGCACGTAGCCTGCTCTCCAGCGGGGGAAAGAGGGCTTTCTCTGCTCACTAGGTCACCGGCATCAGAGTGGCGCCCTGCAGAGTCCAGGTAGTTTCTGACAGAGGCCAAGAGTCTCAAGCGGCACCCTGCCCGTCCCTGTTAAGACGCCGTACCAGGGCAATTCTGCACGGGACGGGGAGACTAGCGTGACGTACTTAGTGCCTTGGGCTAGGCCTCGCCGTCCGTACGCCTTGCCAAAAGCTAGTGGGTGCTTCAGGGGAGCAGTGTGCCTTGGCCAGGCTGCTTCGAAAGGCAACTGTCTGCTTGGCGTAGGGAGACAGCAAGCAAGGGCTCCCATTCGAAAGCCCACCGAGAGGGTTGCTTCATTGCCGCCCAGGTTCAGCGCTGGCAACCACTGGCCGTACACCTCAAAGACCTGCCGGACCTGTGTTCGGGCGGCCGTTAGCAAGCTCGGACGTCTAGCTCTGCCACGAAGGAAGCAGTGTGTCGCCTTTCTCTCCGCCTTACGAGCTGTCCTCCGGAGGCCCAAGGTCCCTGGACGTTGTGAAGTCGCCCTTGGAAGAGACGTTCGCGATGCAGTCTTCCTCCACGGGAGGGGCCTAGGAGGCAGGAGGCCTAGGAGACCTGGAAAGCTCACTAGCGTGAAGGCCCTGCGTGGACTACGTTTTCACGGGAAAGGCTGCACGCCCAAGCTTGTGCATGCAGTCCCTGGGCCTCACTATGAGCCTGCCCGGCACAGTCGTGTTCCCTTCAGCACTGGCGCCTTGGCGATGCCTCCTGCAAGGACAGGCAAGCACCGTGTTGCTCTCAGGAGAGCGCCCTTTTCCTAACCACGGGGGGCACTCCAGCACTGAAGACTGACAGCAGCCCTCTGCTTTCCGGCAGCTTTGAGGCTGGGGCTGCCCTTTGTTGCTGAGAATTGCCACTGTTCGCAGAGCTTCCGAATCCGAAACTTCAAAACTGCCCTAGTGCGTTTAGTTGCAGGCGAGCGAAAAGAGACCGAAGGAGCACTCTGGCACTTCCCCGGTTTCATCTCCCAGCAGGGAGTTGTGCAGTGTGTGAGGAGTCTACGGGACTTCAGGCTCCAGGAAGGTTACGTGTCCTCGCGCCGTCTCTAAGCGTAGGAGAGTTCAGGGGAAGCTCTACCTCTTCGAGACAGCATGTCATGGCTAGTCTCTGCGTGGCCTAGAGAAAGGGCGGGTAAGTAAAAGGGTACCCGGAACGGACACCAGGAAAAGAGTGTTTTCCTTGCAGCTTCACGCTCTGCACTGCGTGCCCCTGGCATGGCACCGAAGGCCTGCGAGAGCTGTGTTCCGGAGGTCGCTTGAACGCTTGGGCCAGCTAGCTAGCTGGAGCAAAAGGGGAAGGTTCCCTTTCACTCTGCTTTCAAAGCGGTGACCCGGAGGCACTCGAGAGCCTAATGCTGCGCAGTCGCCCAGAATGGGGGATCCTGTGCGCAGCGTTCCTCTATGGGGCACGGGGAGGAGGAAAAGCACACTGGAGCTCCTGCCCCCACCTGCCCCAGAGTCAGTGCACAGCCCCTGCACTCCTCAATGCGTGGACGGGCTAGCTGAAGGATACTTGGAACCCTGTGGAGGGCTCTAGCTTTCCCTTTGGCGATGAGGGCTCTGGGATGCCTCCTGCAGGGCACAGGACACGTTCCCTTTCTCTAGGAACCCTCTCTCGTCGCTCCACACAGGCCTTCCAGAAGTGAAGCCCACACAGGCAGCCACACTCTCCCGCAGGAAACTTGGACGCTGCACGTAGCCTGCTCTCCAGCGGGGGAAAGAGGGCTTTCTTTGCTCACTAGGTCACCGGCATCAGAGTGGCGCCCTGCAGAGTCCAGGTAGTTTCTGACAGAGGCCAAGAGTCTCAAGCGGCACCCTGCCCGTCCCTGTTAAGACGCCGTACCAGGGCAATTCTGCACGGGACGGGGAGACTAGCGTGACGTACTTAGTGCCTTGGGCTAGGCCTCGCCGTCCGTACGCCTTGCCAAAAGCTAGTGGGTGCTTCAGGGGAGCAGTGTGCCTTGGCCAGGCTGCTTCGAAAGGCAACTGTCTGCTTGGCGTAGGGAGACAGCAAGCAAGGGCTCCCATTCGAAAGCCCACCGAGAGGGTTGCTTCATTGCCGCCCAGGTTCAGCGCTGGCAACCACTGGCCGTACACCTCAAAGACCTGCCGGACCTGTGTTCGGGCGGCCGTTAGCAAGCTCGGACGTCTAGCTCTGCCACGAAGGAAGCAGTGTGTCGCCTTTCTCTCCGCCTTACGAGCTGTCCTCCGGAGGCCCAAGGTCCCTGGACGTTGTGAAGTCGCCCTTGGAAGAGACGTTCGCGATGCAGTCTTCCTCCACGGGAGGGGCCTAGGAGGCAGGAGGCCTAGGAGACCTGGAAAGCTCACTAGCGTGAAGGCCCTGCGTGGACTACGTTTTCACGGGAAAGGCTGCACGCCCAAGCTTGTGCATGCAGTCCCTGGGCCTCACTATGAGCCTGCCCGGCACAGTCGTGTTCCCTTCAGCACTGGCGCCTTGGCGATGCCTCCTGCAAGGACAGGCAAGCACCGTGTTGCTCTCAGGAGAGCGCCCTTTTCCTAACCACGGGGGGCACTCCAGCACTGAAGACTGACAGCAGCCCTCTGCTTTCCGGCAGCTTTGAGGCTGGGGCTGCCCTTTGTTGCTGAGAATTGCCACTGTTCGCAGAGCTTCCGAATCCGAAACTTCAAAACTGCCCTAGTGCGTTTAGTTGCAGGCGAGCGAAAAGAGACCGAAGGAGCACTCTGGCACTTCCCCGGTTTCATCTCCCAGCAGGGAGTTGTGCAGTGTGTGAGGAGTCTACGGGACTTCAGGCTCCAGGAAGGTTACGTGTCCTCGCGCCGTCTCTAAGCGTAGGAGAGTTCAGGGGAAGCTCTACCTCTTCGAGACAGCATGTCATGGCTAGTCTCTGCGTGGCCTAGAGAAAGGGCGGGTAAGTAAAAGGGTACCCGGAACGGACACCAGGAAAAGAGTGTTTTCCTTGCAGCTTCACGCTCTGCACTGCGTGCCCCTGGCATGGCACCGAAGGCCTGCGAGAGCTGTGTTCCGGAGGTCGCTTGAACGCTTGGGCCAGCTAGCTAGCTGGAGCAAAAGGGGAAGGTTCCCTTTCACTCTGCTTTCAAAGCGGTGACCCGGAGGCACTCGAGAGCCTAATGCTGCGCAGTCGCCCAGAATGGGGGATCCTGTGCGCAGCGTTCCTCTATGGGGCACGGGGAGGAGGAAAAGCACACTGGAGCTCCTGCCCCCACCTGCCCCAGAGTCAGTGCACAGCCCCTGCACTCCTCAATGCGTGGACGGGCTAGCTGAAGGATACTTGGAACCCTGTGGAGGGCTCTAGCTTTCCCTTTGGCGATGAGGGCTCTGGGATGCCTCCTGCAGGGCACAGGACACGTTCCCTTTCTCTAGGAACCCTCTCTCGTCGCTCCACACAGGCCTTCCAGAAGTGAAGCCCACACAGGCAGCCACACTCTCCCGCAGGAAACTTGGACGCTGCACGTAGCCTGCTCTCCAGCGGGGGAAAGAGGGCTTTCTTTGCTCACTAGGTCACCGGCATCAGAGTGGCGCCCTGCAGAGTCCAGGTAGTTTCTGACAGAGGCCAAGAGTCTCAAGCGGCACCCTGCCCGTCCCTGTTAAGACGCCGTACCAGGGCAATTCTGCACGGGACGGGGAGACTAGCGTGACGTACTTAGTGCCTTGGGCTAGGCCTCGCCGTCCGTACGCCTTGCCAAAAGCTAGTGGGTGCTTCAGGGGAGCAGTGTGCCTTGGCCAGGCTGCTTCGAAAGGCAACTGTCTGCTTGGCGTAGGGAGACAGCAAGCAAGGGCTCCCATTCGAAAGCCCACCGAGAGGGTTGCTTCATTGCCGCCCAGGTTCAGCGCTGGCAACCACTGGCCGTACACCTCAAAGACCTGCCGGACCTGTGTTCGGGCGGCCGTTAGCAAGCTCGGACGTCTAGCTCTGCCACGAAGGAAGCAGTGTGTCGCCTTTCTCTCCGCCTTACGAGCTGTCCTCCGGAGGCCCAAGGTCCCTGGACGTTGTGAAGTCGCCCTTGGAAGAGACGTTCGCGATGCAGTCTTCCTCCACGGGAGGGGCCTAGGAGGCAGGAGGCCTAGGAGACCTGGAAAGCTCACTAGCGTGAAGGCCCTGCGTGGACTACGTTTTCACGGGAAAGGCTGCACGCCCAAGCTTGTGCATGCAGTCCCTGGGCCTCACTATGAGCCTGCCCGGCACAGTCGTGTTCCCTTCAGCACTGGCGCCTTGGCGATGCCTCCTGCAAGGACAGGCAAGCACCGTGTTGCTCTCAGGAGAGCGCCCTTTTCCTAACCACGGGGGGCACTCCAGCACTGAAGACTGACAGCAGCCCTCTGCTTTCCGGCAGCTTTGAGGCTGGGGCTGCCCTTTGTTGCTGAGAATTGCCACTGTTCGCAGAGCTTCCGAATCCGAAACTTCAAAACTGCCCTAGTGCGTTTAGTTGCAGGCGAGCGAAAAGAGACCGAAGGAGCACTCTGGCACTTCCCCGGTTTCATCTCCCAGCAGGGAGTTGTGCAGTGTGTGAGGAGTCTACGGGACTTCAGGCTCCAGGAAGGTTACGTGTCCTCGCGCCGTCTCTAAGCGTAGGAGAGTTCAGGGGAAGCTCTACCTCTTCGAGACAGCATGTCATGGCTAGTCTCTGCGTGGCCTAGAGAAAGGGCGGGTAAGTAAAAGGGTACCCGGAACGGACACCAGGAAAAGAGTGTTTTCCTTGCAGCTTCACGCTCTGCACTGCGTGCCCCTGGCATGGCACCGAAGGCCTGCGAGAGCTGTGTTCCGGAGGTCGCTTGAACGCTTGGGCCAGCTAGCTAGCTGGAGCAAAAGGGGAAGGTTCCCTTTCACTCTGCTTTCAAAGCGGTGACCCGGAGGCACTCGAGAGCCTAATGCTGCGCAGTCGCCCAGAATGGGGGATCCTGTGCGCAGCGTTCCTCTATGGGGCACGGGGAGGAGGAAAAGCACACTGGAGCTCCTGCCCCCACCTGCCCCAGAGTCAGTGCACAGCCCCTGCACTCCTCAATGCGTGGACGGGCTAGCTGAAGGATACTTGGAACCCTGTGGAGGGCTCTAGCTTTCCCTTTGGCGATGAGGGCTCTGGGATGCCTCCTGCAGGGCACAGGACACGTTCCCTTTCTCTAGGAACCCTCTCTCGTCGCTCCACACAGGCCTTCCAGAAGTGAAGCCCACACAGGCAGCCACACTCTCCCGCAGGAAACTTGGACGCTGCACGTAGCCTGCTCTCCAGCGGGGGAAAGAGGGCTTTCTTTGCTCACTAGGTCACCGGCATCAGAGTGGCGCCCTGCAGAGTCCAGGTAGTTTCTGACAGAGGCCAAGAGTCTCAAGCGGCACCCTGCCCGTCCCTGTTAAGACGCCGTACCAGGGCAATTCTGCACGGGACGGGGAGACTAGCGTGACGTACTTAGTGCCTTGGGCTAGGCCTCGCCGTCCGTACGCCTTGCCAAAAGCTAGTGGGTGCTTCAGGGGAGCAGTGTGCCTTGGCCAGGCTGCTTCGAAAGGCAACTGTCTGCTTGGCGTAGGGAGACAGCAAGCAAGGGCTCCCATTCGAAAGCCCACCGAGAGGGTTGCTTCATTGCCGCCCAGGTTCAGCGCTGGCAACCACTGGCCGTACACCTCAAAGACCTGCCGGACCTGTGTTCGGGCGGCCGTTAGCAAGCTCGGACGTCTAGCTCTGCCACGAAGGAAGCAGTGTGTCGCCTTTCTCTCCGCCTTACGAGCTGTCCTCCGGAGGCCCAAGGTCCCTGGACGTTGTGAAGTCGCCCTTGGAAGAGACGTTCGCGATGCAGTCTTCCTCCACGGGAGGGGCCTAGGAGGCAGGAGGCCTAGGAGACCTGGAAAGCTCACTAGCGTGAAGGCCCTGCGTGGACTACGTTTTCACGGGAAAGGCTGCACGCCCAAGCTTGTGCATGCAGTCCCTGGGCCTCACTATGAGCCTGCCCGGCACAGTCGTGTTCCCTTCAGCACTGGCGCCTTGGCGATGCCTCCTGCAAGGACAGGCAAGCACCGTGTTGCTCTCAGGAGAGCGCCCTTTTCCTAACCACGGGGGGCACTCCAGCACTGAAGACTGACAGCAGCCCTCTGCTTTCCGGCAGCTTTGAGGCTGGGGCTGCCCTTTGTTGCTGAGAATTGCCACTGTTCGCAGAGCTTCCGAATCCGAAACTTCAAAACTGCCCTAGTGCGTTTAGTTGCAGGCGAGCGAAAAGAGACCGAAGGAGCACTCTGGCACTTCCCCGGTTTCATCTCCCAGCAGGGAGTTGTGCAGTGTGTGAGGAGTCTACGGGACTTCAGGCTCCAGGAAGGTTACGTGTCCTCGCGCCGTCTCTAAGCGTAGGAGAGTTCAGGGGAAGCTCTACCTCTTCGAGACAGCATGTCATGGCTAGTCTCTGCGTGGCCTAGAGAAAGGGCGGGTAAGTAAAAGGGTACCCGGAACGGACACCAGGAAAAGAGTGTTTTCCTTGCAGCTTCACGCTCTGCACTGCGTGCCCCTGGCATGGCACCGAAGGCCTGCGAGAGCTGTGTTCCGGAGGTCGCTTGAACGCTTGGGCCAGCTAGCTAGCTGGAGCAAAAGGGGAAGGTTCCCTTTCACTCTGCTTTCAAAGCGGTGACCCGGAGGCACTCGAGAGCCTAATGCTGCGCAGTCGCCCAGAATGGGGGATCCTGTGCGCAGCGTTCCTCTATGGGGCACGGGGAGGAGGAAAAGCACACTGGAGCTCCTGCCCCCACCTGCCCCAGAGTCAGTGCACAGCCCCTGCACTCCTCAATGCGTGGACGGGCTAGCTGAAGGATACTTGGAACCCTGTGGAGGGCTCTAGCTTTCCCTTTGGCGATGAGGGCTCTGGGATGCCTCCTGCAGGGCACAGGACACGTTCCCTTTCTCTAGGAACCCTCTCTCGTCGCTCCACACAGGCCTTCCAGAAGTGAAGCCCACACAGGCAGCCACACTCTCCCGCAGGAAACTTGGACGCTGCACGTAGCCTGCTCTCCAGCGGGGGAAAGAGGGCTTTCTTTGCTCACTAGGTCACCGGCATCAGAGTGGCGCCCTGCAGAGTCCAGGTAGTTTCTGACAGAGGCCAAGAGTCTCAAGCGGCACCCTGCCCGTCCCTGTTAAGACGCCGTACCAGGGCAATTCTGCACGGGACGGGGAGACTAGCGTGACGTACTTAGTGCCTTGGGCTAGGCCTCGCCGTCCGTACGCCTTGCCAAAAGCTAGTGGGTGCTTCAGGGGAGCAGTGTGCCTTGGCCAGGCTGCTTCGAAAGGCAACTGTCTGCTTGGCGTAGGGAGACAGCAAGCAAGGGCTCCCATTCGAAAGCCCACCGAGAGGGTTGCTTCATTGCCGCCCAGGTTCAGCGCTGGCAACCACTGGCCGTACACCTCAAAGACCTGCCGGACCTGTGTTCGGGCGGCCGTTAGCAAGCTCGGACGTCTAGCTCTGCCACGAAGGAAGCAGTGTGTCGCCTTTCTCTCCGCCTTACGAGCTGTCCTCCGGAGGCCCAAGGTCCCTGGACGTTGTGAAGTCGCCCTTGGAAGAGACGTTCGCGATGCAGTCTTCCTCCACGGGAGGGGCCTAGGAGGCAGGAGGCCTAGGAGACCTGGAAAGCTCACTAGCGTGAAGGCCCTGCGTGGACTACGTTTTCACGGGAAAGGCTGCACGCCCAAGCTTGTGCATGCAGTCCCTGGGCCTCACTATGAGCCTGCCCGGCACAGTCGTGTTCCCTTCAGCACTGGCGCCTTGGCGATGCCTCCTGCAAGGACAGGCAAGCACCGTGTTGCTCTCAGGAGAGCGCCCTTTTCCTAACCACGGGGGGCACTCCAGCACTGAAGACTGACAGCAGCCCTCTGCTTTCCGGCAGCTTTGAGGCTGGGGCTGCCCTTTGTTGCTGAGAATTGCCACTGTTCGCAGAGCTTCCGAATCCGAAACTTCAAAACTGCCCTAGTGCGTTTAGTTGCAGGCGAGCGAAAAGAGACCGAAGGAGCACTCTGGCACTTCCCCGGTTTCATCTCCCAGCAGGGAGTTGTGCAGTGTGTGAGGAGTCTACGGGACTTCAGGCTCCAGGAAGGTTACGTGTCCTCGCGCCGTCTCTAAGCGTAGGAGAGTTCAGGGGAAGCTCTACCTCTTCGAGACAGCATGTCATGGCTAGTCTCTGCGTGGCCTAGAGAAAGGGCGGGTAAGTAAAAGGGTACCCGGAACGGACACCAGGAAAAGAGTGTTTTCCTTGCAGCTTCACGCTCTGCACTGCGTGCCCCTGGCATGGCACCGAAGGCCTGCGAGAGCTGTGTTCCGGAGGTCGCTTGAACGCTTGGGCCAGCTAGCTAGCTGGAGCAAAAGGGGAAGGTTCCCTTTCACTCTGCTTTCAAAGCGGTGACCCGGAGGCACTCGAGAGCCTAATGCTGCGCAGTCGCCCAGAATGGGGGATCCTGTGCGCAGCGTTCCTCTATGGGGCACGGGGAGGAGGAAAAGCACACTGGAGCTCCTGCCCCCACCTGCCCCAGAGTCAGTGCACAGCCCCTGCACTCCTCAATGCGTGGACGGGCTAGCTGAAGGATACTTGGAACCCTGTGGAGGGCTCTAGCTTTCCCTTTGGCGATGAGGGCTCTGGGATGCCTCCTGCAGGGCACAGGACACGTTCCCTTTCTCTAGGAACCCTCTCTCGTCGCTCCACACAGGCCTTCCAGAAGTGAAGCCCACACAGGCAGCCACACTCTCCCGCAGGAAACTTGGACGCTGCACGTAGCCTGCTCTCCAGCGGGGGAAAGAGGGCTTTCTTTGCTCACTAGGTCACCGGCATCAGAGTGGCGCCCTGCAGAGTCCAGGTAGTTTCTGACAGAGGCCAAGAGTCTCAAGCGGCACCCTGCCCGTCCCTGTTAAGACGCCGTACCAGGGCAATTCTGCACGGGACGGGGAGACTAGCGTGACGTACTTAGTGCCTTGGGCTAGGCCTCGCCGTCCGTACGCCTTGCCAAAAGCTAGTGGGTGCTTCAGGGGAGCAGTGTGCCTTGGCCAGGCTGCTTCGAAAGGCAACTGTCTGCTTGGCGTAGGGAGACAGCAAGCAAGGGCTCCCATTCGAAAGCCCACCGAGAGGGTTGCTTCATTGCCGCCCAGGTTCAGCGCTGGCAACCACTGGCCGTACACCTCAAAGACCTGCCGGACCTGTGTTCGGGCGGCCGTTAGCAAGCTCGGACGTCTAGCTCTGCCACGAAGGAAGCAGTGTGTCGCCTTTCTCTCCGCCTTACGAGCTGTCCTCCGGAGGCCCAAGGTCCCTGGACGTTGTGAAGTCGCCCTTGGAAGAGACGTTCGCGATGCAGTCTTCCTCCACGGGAGGGGCCTAGGAGGCAGGAGGCCTAGGAGACCTGGAAAGCTCACTAGCGTGAAGGCCCTGCGTGGACTACGTTTTCACGGGAAAGGCTGCACGCCCAAGCTTGTGCATGCAGTCCCTGGGCCTCACTATGAGCCTGCCCGGCACAGTCGTGTTCCCTTCAGCACTGGCGCCTTGGCGATGCCTCCTGCAAGGACAGGCAAGCACCGTGTTGCTCTCAGGAGAGCGCCCTTTTCCTAACCACGGGGGGCACTCCAGCACTGAAGACTGACAGCAGCCCTCTGCTTTCCGGCAGCTTTGAGGCTGGGGCTGCCCTTTGTTGCTGAGAATTGCCACTGTTCGCAGAGCTTCCGAATCCGAAACTTCAAAACTGCCCTAGTGCGTTTAGTTGCAGGCGAGCGAAAAGAGACCGAAGGAGCACTCTGGCACTTCCCCGGTTTCATCTCCCAGCAGGGAGTTGTGCAGTGTGTGAGGAGTCTACGGGACTTCAGGCTCCAGGAAGGTTACGTGTCCTCGCGCCGTCTCTAAGCGTAGGAGAGTTCAGGGGAAGCTCTACCTCTTCGAGACAGCATGTCATGGCTAGTCTCTGCGTGGCCTAGAGAAAGGGCGGGTAAGTAAAAGGGTACCCGGAACGGACACCAGGAAAAGAGTGTTTTCCTTGCAGCTTCACGCTCTGCACTGCGTGCCCCTGGCATGGCACCGAAGGCCTGCGAGAGCTGTGTTCCGGAGGTCGCTTGAACGCTTGGGCCAGCTAGCTAGCTGGAGCAAAAGGGGAAGGTTCCCTTTCACTCTGCTTTCAAAGCGGTGACCCGGAGGCACTCGAGAGCCTAATGCTGCGCAGTCGCCCAGAATGGGGGATCCTGTGCGCAGCGTTCCTCTATGGGGCACGGGGAGGAGGAAAAGCACACTGGAGCTCCTGCCCCCACCTGCCCCAGAGTCAGTGCACAGCCCCTGCACTCCTCAATGCGTGGACGGGCTAGCTGAAGGATACTTGGAACCCTGTGGAGGGCTCTAGCTTTCCCTTTGGCGATGAGGGCTCTGGGATGCCTCCTGCAGGGCACAGGACACGTTCCCTTTCTCTAGGAACCCTCTCTCGTCGCTCCACACAGGCCTTCCAGAAGTGAAGCCCACACAGGCAGCCACACTCTCCCGCAGGAAACTTGGACGCTGCACGTAGCCTGCTCTCCAGCGGGGGAAAGAGGGCTTTCTTTGCTCACTAGGTCACCGGCATCAGAGTGGCGCCCTGCAGAGTCCAGGTAGTTTCTGACAGAGGCCAAGAGTCTCAAGCGGCACCCTGCCCGTCCCTGTTAAGACGCCGTACCAGGGCAATTCTGCACGGGACGGGGAGACTAGCGTGACGTACTTAGTGCCTTGGGCTAGGCCTCGCCGTCCGTACGCCTTGCCAAAAGCTAGTGGGTGCTTCAGGGGAGCAGTGTGCCTTGGCCAGGCTGCTTCGAAAGGCAACTGTCTGCTTGGCGTAGGGAGACAGCAAGCAAGGGCTCCCATTCGAAAGCCCACCGAGAGGGTTGCTTCATTGCCGCCCAGGTTCAGCGCTGGCAACCACTGGCCGTACACCTCAAAGACCTGCCGGACCTGTGTTCGGGCGGCCGTTAGCAAGCTCGGACGTCTAGCTCTGCCACGAAGGAAGCAGTGTGTCGCCTTTCTCTCCGCCTTACGAGCTGTCCTCCGGAGGCCCAAGGTCCCTGGACGTTGTGAAGTCGCCCTTGGAAGAGACGTTCGCGATGCAGTCTTCCTCCACGGGAGGGGCCTAGGAGGCAGGAGGCCTAGGAGACCTGGAAAGCTCACTAGCGTGAAGGCCCTGCGTGGACTACGTTTTCACGGGAAAGGCTGCACGCCCAAGCTTGTGC
This sequence comes from Eubalaena glacialis, assembly GCF_028564815.1. Lineage (NCBI taxonomy): Eukaryota > Metazoa > Chordata > Mammalia > Artiodactyla > Balaenidae > Eubalaena > Eubalaena glacialis. The sequence continues at coordinate 25,619 of NW_026871806.1, read as the reverse complement.
ATGCAGTCCCTGGGCCTCACTATGAGCCTGCCCGGCACAGTCGTGTTCCCTTCAGCACTGGCGCCTTGGCGATGCCTCCTGCAAGGACAGGCAAGCACCGTGTTGCTCTCAGGAGAGCGCCCTTTTCCTAACCACGGGGGGCACTGCAGCACTGAAGACTGACAGCAGCCCTCTGCTTTCCGGCAGCTTTGAGGCTGGGGCTGCCCTTTGTTGCTGAGAATTGCCACTGTTCGCAGAGCTTCCGAATCCGAAACTTCAAAACTGCCCTAGTGCGTTTAGTTGCAGGCGAGCGAAAAGAGACCGAAGGAGCACTCTGGCACTTCCCCGGTTTCATCTCCCAGCAGGGAGTTGTGCAGTGTGTGAGGAGTCTACGGGACTTCAGGCTCCAGGAAGGTTACGTGTCCTCGCGCCGTCTCTAAGCGTAGGAGAGTTCAGGGGAAGCTCTACCTCTTCGAGACAGCATGTCATGGCTAGTCTCTGCGTGGCCTAGAGAAAGGGCGGGTAAGTAAAAGGGTACCCGGAACGGACACCAGGAAAAGAGTGTTTTCCTTGCAGCTTCACGCTCTGCACTGCGTGCCCCTGGCATGGCACCGAAGGCCTGCGAGAGCTGTGTTCCGGAGGTCGCTTGAACGCTTGGGCCAGCTAGCTAGCTGGAGCAAAAGGGGAAGGTTCCCTTTCACTCTGCTTTCAAAGCGGTGATCCGGAGGCACTCGAGAGCCTAATGCTGCGCAGTCGCCCAGAATGGGGGATCCTGTGCGCAGCGTTCCTCTATGGGGCACGGGGAGGAGGAAAAGCACACTGGAGCTCCTGCCCCCACCTGCCCCAGAGTCAGTGCACAGCCCCTGCACTCCTCAATGCGTGGACGGGCTAGCTGAAGGATACTTGGAACCCTGTGGAGGGCTCTAGCTTTCCCTTTGGCGATGAGGGCTCTGGGATGCCTCCTGCAGGGCACAGGACACGTTCCCTTTCTCTAGGAACCCTCTCTCGTCGCTCCACACAGGCCTTCCAGAAGTGAAGCCCACACAGGCAGCCACACTCTCCCGCAGGAAACTTGGACGCTGCACGTAGCCTGCTCTCCAGCGGGGGAAAGAGGGCTTTCTTTGCTCACTAGGTCACCGGCATCAGAGTGGCGCCCTGCAGAGTCCAGGTAGTTTCTGACAGAGGCCAAGAGTCTCAAGCGGCACCCTGCCCGTCCCTGTTAAGACGCCGTACCAGGGCAATTCTGCACGGGACGGGGAGACTAGCGTGACGTACTTAGTGCCTTGGGCTAGGCCTCGCCGTCCGTACGCCTTGCCAAAAGCTAGTGGGTGCTTCAGGGGAGCAGTGTGCCTTGGCCAGGCTGCTTCGAAAGGCAACTGTCTGCTTGGCGTAGGGAGACAGCAAGCAAGGGCTCCCATTCGAAAGCCCACCGAGAGGGTTGCTTCATTGCCGCCCAGGTTCAGCGCTGGCAACCACTGGCCGTACACCTCAAAGACCTGCCGGACCTGTGTTCGGGCGGCCGTTAGCAAGCTCGGACGTCTAGCTCTGCCACGAAGGAAGCAGTGTGTCGCCTTTCTCTCCGCCTTACGAGCTGTCCTCCGGAGGCCCAAGGTCCCTGGACGTTGTGAAGTCGCCCTTGGAAGAGACGTTCGCGATGCAGTCTTCCTCCACGGGAGGGGCCTAGGAGGCAGGAGGCCTAGGAGACCTGGAAAGCTCACTAGCGTGAAGGCCCTGCGTGGACTACGTTTTCACGGGAAAGGCTGCACGCCCAAGCTTGTGCATGCAGTCCCTGGGCCTCACTATGAGCCTGCCCGGCACAGTCGTGTTCCCTTCAGCACTGGCGCCTTGGCGATGCCTCCTGCAAGGACAGGCAAGCACCGTGTTGCTCTCAGGAGAGCGCCCTTTTCCTAACCACGGGGGGCACTGCAGCACTGAAGACTGACAGCAGCCCTCTGCTTTCCGGCAGCTTTGAGGCTGGGGCTGCCCTTTGTTGCTGAGAATTGCCACTGTTCGCAGAGCTTCCGAATCCGAAACTTCAAAACTGCCCTAGTGCGTTTAGTTGCAGGCGAGCGAAAAGAGACCGAAGGAGCACTCTGGCACTTCCCCGGTTTCATCTCCCAGCAGGGAGTTGTGCAGTGTGTGAGGAGTCTACGGGACTTCAGGCTCCAGGAAGGTTACGTGTCCTCGCGCCGTCTCTAAGCGTAGGAGAGTTCAGGGGAAGCTCTACCTCTTCGAGACAGCATGTCATGGCTAGTCTCTGCGTGGCCTAGAGAAAGGGCGGGTAAGTAAAAGGGTACCCGGAACGGACACCAGGAAAAGAGTGTTTTCCTTGCAGCTTCACGCTCTGCACTGCGTGCCCCTGGCATGGCACCGAAGGCCTGCGAGAGCTGTGTTCCGGAGGTCGCTTGAACGCTTGGGCCAGCTAGCTAGCTGGAGCAAAAGGGGAAGGTTCCCTTTCACTCTGCTTTCAAAGCGGTGATCCGGAGGCACTCGAGAGCCTAATGCTGCGCAGTCGCCCAGAATGGGGGATCCTGTGCGCAGCGTTCCTCTATGGGGCACGGGGAGGAGGAAAAGCACACTGGAGCTCCTGCCCCCACCTGCCCCAGAGTCAGTGCACAGCCCCTGCACTCCTCAATGCGTGGACGGGCTAGCTGAAGGATACTTGGAACCCTGTGGAGGGCTCTAGCTTTCCCTTTGGCGATGAGGGCTCTGGGATGCCTCCTGCAGGGCACAGGACACGTTCCCTTTCTCTAGGAACCCTCTCTCGTCGCTCCACACAGGCCTTCCAGAAGTGAAGCCCACACAGGCAGCCACACTCTCCCGCAGGAAACTTGGACGCTGCACGTAGCCTGCTCTCCAGCGGGGGAAAGAGGGCTTTCTTTGCTCACTAGGTCACCGGCATCAGAGTGGCGCCCTGCAGAGTCCAGGTAGTTTCTGACAGAGGCCAAGAGTGTCAAGCGGCACCCTGCCCGTCCCTGTTAAGACGCCGTACCAGGGCAATTCTGCACGGGACGGGGAGACTAGCGTGACGTACTTAGTGCCTTGGGCTAGGCCTCGCCGTCCGTACGCCTTGCCAAAAGCTAGTGGGTGCTTCAGGGGAGCAGTGTGCCTTGGCCAGGCTGCTTCGAAAGGCAACTGTCTGCTTGGCGTAGGGAGACAGCAAGCAAGGGCTCCCATTCGAAAGCCCACCGAGAGGGTTGCTTCATTGCCGCCCAGGTTCAGCGCTGGCAACCACTGGCCGTACACCTCAAAGACCTGCCGGACCTGTGTTCGGGCGGCCGTTAGCAAGCTCGGACGTCTAGCTCTGCCACGAAGGAAGCAGTGTGTCGCCTTTCTCTCCGCCTTACGAGCTGTCCTCCGGAGGCCCAAGGTCCCTGGACGTTGTGAAGTCGCCCTTGGCAGAGACGTTCGCGATGCAGTCTTCCTCCACGGGAGGGGCCTAGGAGGCAGGAGGCCTAGGAGACCTGGAAAGCTCACTAGCGTGAAGGCCCTGCGTGGACTACGTTTTCACGGGAAAGGCTGCACGCCCAAGCTTGTGCATGCAGTCCCTGGGCCTCACTATGAGCCTGCCCGGCACAGTCGTGTTCCCTTCAGCACTGGCGCCTTGGCGATGCCTCCTGCAAGGACAGGCAAGCACCGTGTTGCTCTCAGGAGAGCGCCCTTTTCCTAACCACGGGGGGCACTGCAGCACTGAAGACTGACAGCAGCCCTCTGCTTTCCGGCAGCTTTGAGGCTGGGGCTGCCCTTTGTTGCTGAGAATTGCCACTGTTCGCAGAGCTTCCGAATCCGAAACTTCAAAACTGCCCTAGTGCGTTTAGTTGCAGGCGAGCGAAAAGAGACCGAAGGAGCACTCTGGCACTTCCCCGGTTTCATCTCCCAGCAGGGAGTTGTGCAGTGTGTGAGGAGTCTACGGGACTTCAGGCTCCAGGAAGGTTACGTGTCCTCGCGCCGTCTCTAAGCGTAGGAGAGTTCAGGGGAAGCTCTACCTCTTCGAGACAGCATGTCATGGCTAGTCTCTGCGTGGCCTAGAGAAAGGGCGGGTAAGTAAAAGGGTACCCGGAACGGACACCAGGAAAAGAGTGTTTTCCTTGCAGCTTCACGCTCTGCACTGCGTGCCCCTGGCATGGCACCGAAGGCCTGCGAGAGCTGTGTTCCGGAGGTCGCTTGAACGCTTGGGCCAGCTAGCTAGCTGGAGCAAAAGGGGAAGGTTCCCTTTCACTCTGCTTTCAAAGCGGTGATCCGGAGGCACTCGAGAGCCTAATGCTGCGCAGTCGCCCAGAATGGGGGATCCTGTGCGCAGCGTTCCTCTATGGGGCACGGGGAGGAGGAAAAGCACACTGGAGCTCCTGCCCCCACCTGCCCCAGAGTCAGTGCACAGCCCCTGCACTCCTCAATGCGTGGACGGGCTAGCTGAAGGATACTTGGAACCCTGTGGAGGGCTCTAGCTTTCCCTTTGGCGATGAGGGCTCTGGGATGCCTCCTGCAGGGCACAGGACACGTTCCCTTTCTCTAGGAACCCTCTCTCGTCGCTCCACACAGGCCTTCCAGAAGTGAAGCCCACACAGGCAGCCACACTCTCCCGCAGGAAACTTGGACGCTGCACGTAGCCTGCTCTCCAGCGGGGGAAAGAGGGCTTTCTTTGCTCACTAGGTCACCGGCATCAGAGTGGCGCCCTGCAGAGTCCAGGTAGTTTCTGACAGAGGCCAAGAGTCTCAAGCGGCACCCTGCCCGTCCCTGTTAAGACGCCGTACCAGGGCAATTCTGCACGGGACGGGGAGACTAGCGTGACGTACTTAGTGCCTTGGGCTAGGCCTCGCCGTCCGTACGCCTTGCCAAAAGCTAGTGGGTGCTTCAGGGGAGCAGTGTGCCTTGGCCAGGCTGCTTCGAAAGGCAACTGTCTGCTTGGCGTAGGGAGACAGCAAGCAAGGGCTCCCATTCGAAAGCCCACCGAGAGGGTTGCTTCATTGCCGCCCAGGTTCAGCGCTGGCAACCACTGGCCGTACACCTCAAAGACCTGCCGGACCTGTGTTCGGGCGGCCGTTAGCAAGCTCGGACGTCTAGCTCTGCCACGAAGGAAGCAGTGTGTCGCCTTTCTCTCCGCCTTACGAGCTGTCCTCCGGAGGCCCAAGGTCCCTGGACGTTGTGAAGTCGCCCTTGGCAGAGACGTTCGCGATGCAGTCTTCCTCCACGGGAGGGGCCTAGGAGGCAGGAGGCCTAGGAGACCTGGAAAGCTCACTAGCGTGAAGGCCCTGCGTGGACTACGTTTTCACGGGAAAGGCTGCACGCCCAAGCTTGTGCATGCAGTCCCTGGGCCTCACTATGAGCCTGCCCGGCACAGTCGTGTTCCCTTCAGCACTGGCGCCTTGGCGATGCCTCCTGCAAGGACAGGCAAGCACCGTGTTGCTCTCAGGAGAGCGCCCTTTTCCTAACCACGGGGGGCACTGCAGCACTGAAGACTGACAGCAGCCCTCTGCTTTCCGGCAGCTTTGAGGCTGGGGCTGCCCTTTGTTGCTGAGAATTGCCACTGTTCGCAGAGCTTCCGAATCCGAAACTTCAAAACTGCCCTAGTGCGTTTAGTTGCAGGCGAGCGAAAAGAGACCGAAGGAGCACTCTGGCACTTCCCCGGTTTCATCTCCCAGCAGGGAGTTGTGCAGTGTGTGAGGAGTCTACGGGACTTCAGGCTCCAGGAAGGTTACGTGTCCTCGCGCCGTCTCTAAGCGTAGGAGAGTTCAGGGGAAGCTCTACCTCTTCGAGACAGCATGTCATGGCTAGTCTCTGCGTGGCCTAGAGAAAGGGCGGGTAAGTAAAAGGGTACCCGGAACGGACACCAGGAAAAGAGTGTTTTCCTTGCAGCTTCACGCTCTGCACTGCGTGCCCCTGGCATGGCACCGAAGGCCTGCGAGAGCTGTGTTCCGGAGGTCGCTTGAACGCTTGGGCCAGCTAGCTAGCTGGAGCAAAAGGGGAAGGTTCCCTTTCACTCTGCTTTCAAAGCGGTGATCCGGAGGCACTCGAGAGCCTAATGCTGCGCAGTCGCCCAGAATGGGGGATCCTGTGCGCAGCGTTCCTCTATGGGGCACGGGGAGGAGGAAAAGCACACTGGAGCTCCTGCCCCCACCTGCCCCAGAGTCAGTGCACAGCCCCTGCACTCCTCAATGCGTGGACGGGCTAGCTGAAGGATACTTGGAACCCTGTGGAGGGCTCTAGCTTTCCCTTTGGCGATGAGGGCTCTGGGATGCCTCCTGCAGGGCACAGGACACGTTCCCTTTCTCTAGGAACCCTCTCTCGTCGCTCCACACAGGCCTTCCAGAAGTGAAGCCCACACAGGCAGCCACACTCTCCCGCAGGAAACTTGGACGCTGCACGTAGCCTGCTCTCCAGCGGGGGAAAGAGGGCTTTCTTTGCTCACTAGGTCACCGGCATCAGAGTGGCGCCCTGCAGAGTCCAGGTAGTTTCTGACAGAGGCCAAGAGTCTCAAGCGGCACCCTGCCCGTCCCTGTTAAGACGCCGTACCAGGGCAATTCTGCACGGGACGGGGAGACTAGCGTGACGTACTTAGTGCCTTGGGCTAGGCCTCGCCGTCCGTACGCCTTGCCAAAAGCTAGTGGGTGCTTCAGGGGAGCAGTGTGCCTTGGCCAGGCTGCTTCGAAAGGCAACTGTCTGCTTGGCGTAGGGAGACAGCAAGCAAGGGCTCCCATTCGAAAGCCCACCGAGAGGGTTGCTTCATTGCCGCCCAGGTTCAGCGCTGGCAACCACTGGCCGTACACCTCAAAGACCTGCCGGACCTGTGTTCGGGCGGCCGTTAGCAAGCTCGGACGTCTAGCTCTGCCACGAAGGAAGCAGTGTGTCGCCTTTCTCTCCGCCTTACGAGCTGTCCTCCGGAGGCCCAAGGTCCCTGGACGTTGTGAAGTCGCCCTTGGCAGAGACGTTCGCGATGCAGTCTTCCTCCACGGGAGGGGCCTAGGAGGCAGGAGGCCTAGGAGACCTGGAAAGCTCACTAGCGTGAAGGCCCTGCGTGGACTACGTTTTCACGGGAAAGGCTGCACGCCCAAGCTTGTGCATGCAGTCCCTGGGCCTCACTATGAGCCTGCCCGGCACAGTCGTGTTCCCTTCAGCACTGGCGCCTTGGCGATGCCTCCTGCAAGGACAGGCAAGCACCGTGTTGCTCTCAGGAGAGCGCCCTTTTCCTAACCACGGGGGGCACTGCAGCACTGAAGACTGACAGCAGCCCTCTGCTTTCCGGCAGCTTTGAGGCTGGGGCTGCCCTTTGTTGCTGAGAATTGCCACTGTTCGCAGAGCTTCCGAATCCGAAACTTCAAAACTGCCCTAGTGCGTTTAGTTGCAGGCGAGCGAAAAGAGACCGAAGGAGCACTCTGGCACTTCCCCGGTTTCATCTCCCAGCAGGGAGTTGTGCAGTGTGTGAGGAGTCTACGGGACTTCAGGCTCCAGGAAGGTTACGTGTCCTCGCGCCGTCTCTAAGCGTAGGAGAGTTCAGGGGAAGCTCTACCTCTTCGAGACAGCATGTCATGGCTAGTCTCTGCGTGGCCTAGAGAAAGGGCGGGTAAGTAAAAGGGTACCCGGAACGGACACCAGGAAAAGAGTGTTTTCCTTGCAGCTTCACGCTCTGCACTGCGTGCCCCTGGCATGGCACCGAAGGCCTGCGAGAGCTGTGTTCCGGAGGTCGCTTGAACGCTTGGGCCAGCTAGCTAGCTGGAGCAAAAGGGGAAGGTTCCCTTTCACTCTGCTTTCAAAGCGGTGATCCGGAGGCACTCGAGAGCCTAATGCTGCGCAGTCGCCCAGAATGGGGGATCCTGTGCGCAGCGTTCCTCTATGGGGCACGGGGAGGAGGAAAAGCACACTGGAGCTCCTGCCCCCACCTGCCCCAGAGTCAGTGCACAGCCCCTGCACTCCTCAATGCGTGGACGGGCTAGCTGAAGGATACTTGGAACCCTGTGGAGGGCTCTAGCTTTCCCTTTGGCGATGAGGGCTCTGGGATGCCTCCTGCAGGGCACAGGACACGTTCCCTTTCTCTAGGAACCCTCTCTCGTCGCTCCACACAGGCCTTCCAGAAGTGAAGCCCACACAGGCAGCCACACTCTCCCGCAGGAAACTTGGACGCTGCACGTAGCCTGCTCTCCAGCGGGGGAAAGAGGGCTTTCTTTGCTCACTAGGTCACCGGCATCAGAGTGGCGCCCTGCAGAGTCCAGGTAGTTTCTGACAGAGGCCAAGAGTCTCAAGCGGCACCCTGCCCGTCCCTGTTAAGACGCCGTACCAGGGCAATTCTGCACGGGACGGGGAGACTAGCGTGACGTACTTAGTGCCTTGGGCTAGGCCTCGCCGTCCGTACGCCTTGCCAAAAGCTAGTGGGTGCTTCAGGGGAGCAGTGTGCCTTGGCCAGGCTGCTTCGAAAGGCAACTGTCTGCTTGGCGTAGGGAGACAGCAAGCAAGGGCTCCCATTCGAAAGCCCACCGAGAGGGTTGCTTCATTGCCGCCCAGGTTCAGCGCTGGCAACCACTGGCCGTACACCTCAAAGACCTGCCGGACCTGTGTTCGGGCGGCCGTTAGCAAGCTCGGACGTCTAGCTCTGCCACGAAGGAAGCAGTGTGTCGCCTTTCTCTCCGCCTTACGAGCTGTCCTCCGGAGGCCCAAGGTCCCTGGACGTTGTGAAGTCGCCCTTGGCAGAGACGTTCGCGATGCAGTCTTCCTCCACGGGAGGGGCCTAGGAGGCAGGAGGCCTAGGAGACCTGGAAAGCTCACTAGCGTGAAGGCCCTGCGTGGACTACGTTTTCACGGGAAAGGCTGCACGCCCAAGCTTGTGCATGCAGTCCCTGGGCCTCACTATGAGCCTGCCCGGCACAGTCGTGTTCCCTTTAGCACTGGCGCCTTGGCGATGCCTCCTGCAAGGACAGGCAAGCACCGTGTTGCTCTCAGGAGAGCGCCCTTTTCCTAACCACGGGGGGCACTGCAGCACTGAAGACTGACAGCAGCCCTCTGCTTTCCGGCAGCTTTGAGGCTGGGGCTGCCCTTTGTTGCTGAGAATTGCCACTGTTCGCAGAGCTTCCGAATCCGAAACTTCAAAACTGCCCTAGTGCGTTTAGTTGCAGGCGAGCGAAAAGAGACCGAAGGAGCACTCTGGCACTTCCCCGGTTTCATCTCCCAGCAGGGAGTTGTGCAGTGTGTGAGGAGTCTACGGGACTTCAGGCTCCAGGAAGGTTACGTGTCCTCGCGCCGTCTCTAAGCGTAGGAGAGTTCAGGGGAAGCTCTACCTCTTCGAGACAGCATGTCATGGCTAGTCTCTGCGTGGCCTAGAGAAAGGGCGGGTAAGTAAAAGGGTACCCGGAACGGACACCAGGAAAAGAGTGTTTTCCTTGCAGCTTCACGCTCTGCACTGCGTGCCCCTGGCATGGCACCGAAGGCCTGCGAGAGCTGTGTTCCGGAGGTCGCTTGAACGCTTGGGCCAGCTAGCTAGCTGGAGCAAAAGGGGAAGGTTCCCTTTCACTCTGCTTTCAAAGCGGTGATCCGGAGGCACTCGAGAGCCTAATGCTGCGCAGTCGCCCAGAATGGGGGATCCTGTGCGCAGCGTTCCTCTATGGGGCACGGGGAGGAGGAAAAGCACACTGGAGCTCCTGCCCCCACCTGCCCCAGAGTCAGTGCACAGCCCCTGCACTCCTCAATGCGTGGACGGGCTAGCTGAAGGATACTTGGAACCCTGTGGAGGGCTCTAGCTTTCCCTTTGGCGATGAGGGCTCTGGGATGCCTCCTGCAGGGCACAGGACACGTTCCCTTTCTCTAGGAACCCTCTCTCGTCGCTCCACACAGGCCTTCCAGAAGTGAAGCCCACACAGGCAGCCACACTCTCCCGCAGGAAACTTGGACGCTGCACGTAGCCTGCTCTCCAGCGGGGGAAAGAGGGCTTTCTTTGCTCACTAGGTCACCGGCATCAGAGTGGCGCCCTGCAGAGTCCAGGTAGTTTCTGACAGAGGCCAAGAGTCTCAAGCGGCACCCTGCCCGTCCCTGTTAAGACGCCGTACCAGGGCAATTCTGCACGGGACGGGGAGACTAGCGTGACGTACTTAGTGCCTTGGGCTAGGCCTCGCCGTCCGTACGCCTTGCCAAAAGCTAGTGGGTGCTTCAGGGGAGCAGTGTGCCTTGGCCAGGCTGCTTCGAAAGGCAACTGTCTGCTTGGCGTAGGGAGACAGCAAGCAAGGGCTCCCATTCGAAAGCCCACCGAGAGGGTTGCTTCATTGCCGCCCAGGTTCAGCGCTGGCAACCACTGGCCGTACACCTCAAAGACCTGCCGGACCTGTGTTCGGGCGGCCGTTAGCAAGCTCGGACGTCTAGCTCTGCCACGAAGGAAGCAGTGTGTCGCCTTTCTCTCCGCCTTACGAGCTGTCCTCCGGAGGCCCAAGGTCCCTGGACGTTGTGAAGTCGCCCTTGGCAGAGACGTTCGCGATGCAGTCTTCCTCCACGGGAGGGGCCTAGGAGGCAGGAGGCCTAGGAGACCTGGAAAGCTCACTAGCGTGAAGGCCCTGCGTGGACTACGTTTTCACGGGAAAGGCTGCACGCCCAAGCTTGTGCATGCAGTCCCTGGGCCTCACTATGAGCCTGCCCGGCACAGTCGTGTTCCCTTTAGCACTGGCGCCTTGGCGATGCCTCCTGCAAGGACAGGCAAGCACCGTGTTGCTCTCAGGAGAGCGCCCTTTTCCTAACCACGGGGGGCACTGCAGCACTGAAGACTGACAGCAGCCCTCTGCTTTCCGGCAGCTTTGAGGCTGGGGCTGCCCTTTGTTGCTGAGAATTGCCACTGTTCGCAGAGCTTCCGAATCCGAAACTTCAAAACTGCCCTAGTGCGTTTAGTTGCAGGCGAGCGAAAAGAGACCGAAGGAGCACTCTGGCACTTCCCCGGTTTCATCTCCCAGCAGGGAGTTGTGCAGTGTGTGAGGAGTCTACGGGACTTCAGGCTCCAGGAAGGTTACGTGTCCTCGCGCCGTCTCTAAGCGTAGGAGAGTTCAGGGGAAGCTCTACCTCTTCGAGACAGCATGTCATGGCTAGTCTCTGCGTGGCCTAGAGAAAGGGCGGGTAAGTAAAAGGGTACCCGGAACGGACACCAGGAAAAGAGTGTTTTCCTTGCAGCTTCACGCTCTGCACTGCGTGCCCCTGGCATGGCACCGAAGGCCTGCGAGAGCTGTGTTCCGGAGGTCGCTTGAACGCTTGGGCCAGCTAGCTAGCTGGAGCAAAAGGGGAAGGTTCCCTTTCACTCTGCTTTCAAAGCGGTGATCCGGAGGCACTCGAGAGCCTAATGCTGCGCAGTCGCCCAGAATGGGGGATCCTGTGCGCAGCGTTCCTCTATGGGGCACGGGGAGGAGGAAAAGCACACTGGAGCTCCTGCCCCCACCTGCCCCAGAGTCAGTGCACAGCCCCTGCACTCCTCAATGCGTGGACGGGCTAGCTGAAGGATACTTGGAACCCTGTGGAGGGCTCTAGCTTTCCCTTTGGCGATGAGGGCTCTGGGATGCCTCCTGCAGGGCACAGGACACGTTCCCTTTCTCTAGGAACCCTCTCTCGTCGCTCCACACAGGCCTTCCAGAAGTGAAGCCCACACAGGCAGCCACACTCTCCCGCAGGAAACTTGGACGCTGCACGTAGCCTGCTCTCCAGCGGGGGAAAGAGGGCTTTCTTTGCTCACTAGGTCACCGGCATCAGAGTGGCGCCCTGCAGAGTCCAGGTAGTTTCTGACAGAGGCCAAGAGTCTCAAGCGGCACCCTGCCCGTCCCTGTTAAGACGCCGTACCAGGGCAATTCTGCACGGGACGGGGAGACTAGCGTGACGTACTTAGTGCCTTGGGCTAGGCCTCGCCGTCCGTACGCCTTGCCAAAAGCTAGTGGGTGCTTCAGGGGAGCAGTGTGCCTTGGCCAGGCTGCTTCGAAAGGCAACTGTCTGCTTGGCGTAGGGAGACAGCAAGCAAGGGCTCCCATTCGAAAGCCCACCGAGAGGGTTGCTTCATTGCCGCCCAGGTTCAGCGCTGGCAACCACTGGCCGTACACCTCAAAGACCTGCCGGACCTGTGTTCGGGCGGCCGTTAGCAAGCTCGGACGTCTAGCTCTGCCACGAAGGAAGCAGTGTGTCGCCTTTCTCTCCGCCTTACGAGCTGTCCTCCGGAGGCCCAAGGTCCCTGGACGTTGTGAAGTCGCCCTTGGCAGAGACGTTCGCGATGCAGTCTTCCTCCACGGGAGGGGCCTAGGAGGCAGGAGGCCTAGGAGACCTGGAAAGCTCACTAGCGTGAAGGCCCTGCGTGGACTACGTTTTCACGGGAAAGGCTGCACGCCCAAGCTTGTGCATGCAGTCCCTGGGCCTCACTATGAGCCTGCCCGGCACAGTCGTGTTCCCTTCAGCACTGGCGCCTTGGCGATGCCTCCTGCAAGGACAGGCAAGCACCGTGTTGCTCTCAGGAGAGCGCCCTTTTCCTAACCACGGGGGGCACTCCAGCACTGAAGACTGACAGCAGCCCTCTGCTTTCCGGCAGCTTTGAGGCTGGGGCTGCCCTTTGTTGCTGAGAATTGCCACTGTTCGCAGAGCTTCCGAATCCGAAACTTCAAAACTGCCCTAGTGCGTTTAGTTGCAGGCGAGCGAAAAGAGACCGAAGGAGCACTCTGGCACTTCCCCGGTTTCATCTCCCAGCAGGGAGTTGTGCAGTGTGTGAGGAGTCTACGGGACTTCAGGCTCCAGGAAGGTTACGTGTCCTCGCGCCGTCTCTAAGCGTAGGAGAGTTCAGGGGAAGCTCTACCTCTTCGAGACAGCATGTCATGGCTAGTCTCTGCGTGGCCTAGAGAAAGGGCGGGTAAGTAAAAGGGTACCCGGAACGGACACCAGGAAAAGAGTGTTTTCCTTGCAGCTTCACGCTCTGCACTGCGTGCCCCTGGCATGGCACCGAAGGCCTGCGAGAGCTGTGTTCCGGAGGTCGCTTGAACGCTTGGGCCAGCTAGCTAGCTGGAGCAAAAGGGGAAGGTTCCCTTTCACTCTGCTTTCAAAGCGGTGACCCGGAGGCACTCGAGAGCCTAATGCTGCGCAGTCGCCCAGAATGGGGGATCCTGTGCGCAGCGTTCCTCTATGGGGCACGGGGAGGAGGAAAAGCACACTGGAGCTCCTGCCCCCACCTGCCCCAGAGTCAGTGCACAGCCCCTGCACTCCTCAATGCGTGGACGGGCTAGCTGAAGGATACTTGGAACCCTGTGGAGGGCTCTAGCTTTCCCTTTGGCGATGAGGGCTCTGGGATGCCTCCTGCAGGGCACAGGACACGTTCCCTTTCTCTAGGAACCCTCTCTCGTCGCTCCACACAGGCCTTCCAGAAGTGAAGCCCACACAGGCAGCCACACTCTCCCGCAGGAAACTTGGACGCTGCACGTAGCCTGCTCTCCAGCGGGGGAAAGAGGGCTTTCTTTGCTCACTAGGTCACCGGCATCAGAGTGGCGCCCTGCAGAGTCCAGGTAGTTTCTGACAGAGGCCAAGAGTCTCAAGCGGCACCCTGCCCGTCCCTGTTAAGACGCCGTACCAGGGCAATTCTGCACGGGACGGGGAGACTAGCGTGACGTACTTAGTGCCTTGGGCTAGGCCTCGCCGTCCGTACGCCTTGCCAAAAGCTAGTGGGTGCTTCAGGGGAGCAGTGTGCCTTGGCCAGGCTGCTTCGAAAGGCAACTGTCTGCTTGGCGTAGGGAGACAGCAAGCAAGGGCTCCCATTCGAAAGCCCACCGAGAGGGTTGCTTCATTGCCGCCCAGGTTCAGCGCTGGCAACCACTGGCCGTACACCTCAAAGACCTGCCGGACCTGTGTTCGGGCGGCCGTTAGCAAGCTCGGACGTCTAGCTCTGCCACGAAGGAAGCAGTGTGTCGCCTTTCTCTCCGCCTTACGAGCTGTCCTCCGGAGGCCCAAGGTCCCTGGACGTTGTGAAGTCGCCCTTGGCAGAGACGTTCGCGATGCAGTCTTCCTCCACGGGAGGGGCCTAGGAGGCAGGAGGCCTAGGAGACCTGGAAAGCTCACTAGCGTGAAGGCCCTGCGTGGACTACGTTTTCACGGGAAAGGCTGCACGCCCAAGCTTGTGCATGCAGTCCCTGGGCCTCACTATGAGCCTGCCCGGCACAGTCGTGTTCCCTTCAGCACTGGCGCCTTGGCGATGCCTCCTGCAAGGACAGGCAAGCACCGTGTTGCTCTCAGGAGAGCGCCCTTTTCCTAACCACGGGGGGCACTCCAGCACTGAAGACTGACAGCAGCCCTCTGCTTTCCGGCAGCTTTGAGGCTGGGGCTGCCCTTTGTTGCTGAGAATTGCCACTGTTCGCAGAGCTTCCGAATCCGAAACTTCAAAACTGCCCTAGTGCGTTTAGTTGCAGGCGAGCGAAAAGAGACCGAAGGAGCACTCTGGCACTTCCCCGGTTTCATCTCCCAGCAGGGAGTTGTGCAGTGTGTGAGGAGTCTACGGGACTTCAGGCTCCAGGAAGGTTACGTGTCCTCGCGCCGTCTCTAAGCGTAGGAGAGTTCAGGGGAAGCTCTACCTCTTCGAGACAGCATGTCATGGCTAGTCTCTGCGTGGCCTAGAGAAAGGGCGGGTAAGTAAAAGGGTACCCGGAACGGACACCAGGAAAAGAGTGTTTTCCTTGCAGCTTCACGCTCTGCACTGCGTGCCCCTGGCATGGCACCGAAGGCCTGCGAGAGCTGTGTTCCGGAGGTCGCTTGAACGCTTGGGCCAGCTAGCTAGCTGGAGCAAAAGGGGAAGGTTCCCTTTCACTCTGCTTTCAAAGCGGTGACCCGGAGGCACTCGAGAGCCTAATGCTGCGCAGTCGCCCAGAATGGGGGATCCTGTGCGCAGCGTTCCTCTATGGGGCACGGGGAGGAGGAAAAGCACACTGGAGCTCCTGCCCCCACCTGCCCCAGAGTCAGTGCACAGCCCCTGCACTCCTCAATGCGTGGACGGGCTAGCTGAAGGATACTTGGAACCCTGTGGAGGGCTCTAGCTTTCCCTTTGGCGATGAGGGCTCTGGGATGCCTCCTGCAGGGCACAGGACACGTTCCCTTTCTCTAGGAACCCTCTCTCGTCGCTCCACACAGGCCTTCCAGAAGTGAAGCCCACACAGGCAGCCACACTCTCCCGCAGGAAACTTGGACGCTGCACGTAGCCTGCTCTCCAGCGGGGGAAAGAGGGCTTTCTTTGCTCACTAGGTCACCGGCATCAGAGTGGCGCCCTGCAGAGTCCAGGTAGTTTCTGACAGAGGCCAAGAGTCTCAAGCGGCACCCTGCCCGTCCCTGTTAAGACGCCGTACCAGGGCAATTCTGCACGGGACGGGGAGACTAGCGTGACGTACTTAGTGCCTTGGGCTAGGCCTCGCCGTCCGTACGCCTTGCCAAAAGCTAGTGGGTGCTTCAGGGGAGCAGTGTGCCTTGGCCAGGCTGCTTCGAAAGGCAACTGTCTGCTTGGCGTAGGGAGACAGCAAGCAAGGGCTCCCATTCGAAAGCCCACCGAGAGGGTTGCTTCATTGCCGCCCAGGTTCAGCGCTGGCAACCACTGGCCGTACACCTCAAAGACCTGCCGGACCTGTGTTCGGGCGGCCGTTAGCAAGCTCGGACGTCTAGCTCTGCCACGAAGGAAGCAGTGTGTCGCCTTTCTCTCCGCCTTACGAGCTGCCATCCGGAGGCCCAAGGTCCCTGGACGTTGTGAAGTCGCCCTTGGCAGAGACGTTCGCGATGCAGTCTTCCTCCACGGGAGGGGCCTAGGAGGCAGGAGGCCTAGGAGACCTGGAAAGCTCACTAGCGTGAAGGCCCTGCGTGGACTACGTTTTCACGGGAAATGCTGCACGCCCAAGCTTGTGCATGCAGTCCCTGGGCCTCACTATGAGCCTGCCCGGCACAGTCGTGTTCCCTTTAGCACTGGCGCCTTGGCGATGCCTCCTGCAAGGACAGGCAAGCACCGTGTTGCTCTCAGGAGAGCGCCCTTTTCCTAACCACGGGGGGCACTGCAGCACTGAAGACTGACAGCAGCCCTCTGCTTTCCGGCAGCTTTGAGGCTGGGGCTGCCCTTTGTTGCTGAGAATTGCCACTGTTCGCAGAGCTTCCGAATCCGAAACTTCAAAACTGCCCTAGTGCGTTTAGTTGCAGGCGAGCGAAAAGAGACCGAAGGAGCACTCTGGCACTTCCCCGGTTTCATCTCCCAGCAGGGAGTTGTGCAGTGTGTGAGGAGTCTACGGGACTTCAGGCTCCAGGAAGGTTACGTGTCCTCGCGCCGTCTCTAAGCGTAGGAGAGTTCAGGGGAAGCTCTACCTCTTCGAGACAGCATGTCATGGCTAGTCTCTGCGTGGCCTAGAGAAAGGGCGGGTAAGTAAAAGGGTACCCGGAACGGACACCAGGAAAAGAGTGTTTTCCTTGCAGCTTCACGCTCTGCACTGCGTGCCCCTGGCATGGCACCGAAGGCCTGCGAGAGCTGTGTTCCGGAGGTCGCTTGAATGCTTGGGCCAGCTAGCTAGCTGGAGCAAAAGGGGAAGGTTCCCTTTCACTCTGCTTTCAAAGCGGTGACCCGGAGGCACTCGAGAGCCTAATGCTGCGCAGTCGCCCAGAATGGGGGATCCTGTGCGCAGCGTTCCTCTATGGGGCACGGGGAGGAGGAAAAGCACACTGGAGCTCCTGCCCCCACCTGCCCCAGAGTCAGTGCACAGCCCCTGCACTCCTCAATGCGTGGACGGGCTAGCTGAAGGATACTTGGAACCCTGTGGAGGGCTCTAGCTTTCCCTTTGGCGATGAGGGCTCTGGGATGCCTCCTGCAGGGCACAGGACACGTTCCCTTTCTCTAGGAACCCTCTCTCGTCGCTCCACACAGGCCTTCCAGAAGTGAAGCCCACACAGGCAGCCACACTCTCCCGCAGGAAACTTGGACGCTGCACGTAGCCTGCTCTCCAGCGGGGGAAAGAGGGCTTTCTTTGCTCACTAGGTCACCGGCATCAGAGTGGCGCCCTGCAGAGTCCAGGTAGTTTCTGACAGAGGCCAAGAGTCTCAAGCGGCACCCTGCCCGTCCCTGTTAAGACGCCGTACCAGGGCAATTCTGCACGGGACGGGGAGACTAGCGTGACGTACTTAGTGCCTTGGGCTAGGCCTCGCCGTCCGTACGCCTTGCCAAAAGCTAGTGGGTGCTTCAGGGGAGCAGTGTGCCTTGGCCAGGCTGCTTCGAAAGGCAACTGTCTGCTTGGCGTAGGGAGACAGCAAGCAAGGGCTCCCATTCGAAAGCCCACCGAGAGGGTTGCTTCATTGCCGCCCAGGTTCAGCGCTGGCAACCACTGGCCGTACACCTCAAAGACCTGCCGGACCTGTGTTCGGGCGGCCGTTAGCAAGCTCGGACGTCTAGCTCTGCCACGAAGGAAGCAGTGTGTCGCCTTTCTCTCCGCCTTACGAGCTGCCATCCGGAGGCCCAAGGTCCCTGGACGTTGTGAAGTCGCCCTTGGCAGAGACGTTCGCGATGCAGTCTTCCTCCACGGGAGGGGCCTAGGAGGCAGGAGGCCTAGGAGACCTGGAAAGCTCACTAGCGTGAAGGCCCTGCGTGGACTACGTTTTCACGGGAAATGCTGCACGCCCAAGCTTGTGCATGCAGTCCCTGGGCCTCACTATGAGCCTGCCCGGCACAGTCGTGTTCCCTTTAGCACTGGCGCCTTGGCGATGCCTCCTGCAAGGACAGGCAAGCACCGTGTTGCTCTCAGGAGAGCGCCCTTTTCCTAACCACGGGGGGCACTGCAGCACTGAAGACTGACAGCAGCCCTCTGCTTTCCGGCAGCTTTGAGGCTGGGGCTGCCCTTTGTTGCTGAGAATTGCCACTGTTCGCAGAGCTTCCGAATCCGAAACTTCAAAACTGCCCTAGTGCGTTTAGTTGCAGGCGAGCGAAAAGAGACCGAAGGAGCACTCTGGCACTTCCCCGGTTTCATCTCCCAGCAGGGAGTTGTGCAGTGTGTGAGGAGTCTACGGGACTTCAGGCTCCAGGAAGGTTACGTGTCCTCGCGCCGTCTCTAAGCGTAGGAGAGTTCAGGGGAAGCTCTACCTCTTCGAGACAGCATGTCATGGCTAGTCTCTGCGTGGCCTAGAGAAAGGGCGGGTAAGTAAAAGGGTACCCGGAACGGACACCAGGAAAAGAGTGTTTTCCTTGCAGCTTCACGCTCTGCACTGCGTGCCCCTGGCATGGCACCGAAGGCCTGCGAGAGCTGTGTTCCGGAGGTCGCTTGAATGCTTGGGCCAGCTAGCTAGCTGGAGCAAAAGGGGAAGGTTCCCTTTCACTCTGCTTTCAAAGCGGTGACCCGGAGGCACTCGAGAGCCTAATGCTGCGCAGTCGCCCAGAATGGGGGATCCTGTGCGCAGCGTTCCTCTATGGGGCACGGGGAGGAGGAAAAGCACACTGGAGCTCCTGCCCCCACCTGCCCCAGAGTCAGTGCACAGCCCCTGCACTCCTCAATGCGTGGACGGGCTAGCTGAAGGATACTTGGAACCCTGTGGAGGGCTCTAGCTTTCCCTTTGGCGATGAGGGCTCTGGGATGCCTCCTGCAGGGCACAGGACACGTTCCCTTTCTCTAGGAACCCTCTCTCGTCGCTCCACACAGGCCTTCCAGAAGTGAAGCCCACACAGGCAGCCACACTCTCCCGCAGGAAACTTGGACGCTGCACGTAGCCTGCTCTCCAGCGGGGGAAAGAGGGCTTTCTTTGCTCACTAGGTCACCGGCATCAGAGTGGCGCCCTGCAGAGTCCAGGTAGTTTCTGACAGAGGCCAAGAGTCTCAAGCGGCACCCTGCCCGTCCCTGTTAAGACGCCGTACCAGGGCAATTCTGCACGGGACGGGGAGACTAGCGTGACGTACTTAGTGCCTTGGGCTAGGCCTCGCCGTCCGTACGCCTTGCCAAAAGCTAGTGGGTGCTTCAGGGGAGCAGTGTGCCTTGGCCAGGCTGCTTCGAAAGGCAACTGTCTGCTTGGCGTAGGGAGACAGCAAGCAAGGGCTCCCATTCGAAAGCCCACCGAGAGGGTTGCTTCATTGCCGCCCAGGTTCAGCGCTGGCAACCACTGGCCGTACACCTCAAAGACCTGCCGGACCTGTGTTCGGGCGGCCGTTAGCAAGCTCGGACGTCTAGCTCTGCCACGAAGGAAGCAGTGTGTCGCCTTTCTCTCCGCCTTACGAGCTGCCATCCGGAGGCCCAAGGTCCCTGGACGTTGTGAAGTCGCCCTTGGCAGAGACGTTCGCGATGCAGTCTTCCTCCACGGGAGGGGCCTAGGAGGCAGGAGGCCTAGGAGACCTGGAAAGCTCACTAGCGTGAAGGCCCTGCGTGGACTACGTTTTCACGGGAAATGCTGCACGCCCAAGCTTGTGCATGCAGTCCCTGGGCCTCACTATGAGCCTGCCCGGCACAGTCGTGTTCCCTTTAGCACTGGCGCCTTGGCGATGCCTCCTGCAAGGACAGGCAAGCACCGTGTTGCTCTCAGGAGAGCGCCCTTTTCCTAACCACGGGGGGCACTGCAGCACTGAAGACTGACAGCAGCCCTCTGCTTTCCGGCAGCTTTGAGGCTGGGGCTGCCCTTTGTTGCTGAGAATTGCCACTGTTCGCAGAGCTTCCGAATCCGAAACTTCAAAACTGCCCTAGTGCGTTTAGTTGCAGGCGAGCGAAAAGAGACCGAAGGAGCACTCTGGCACTTCCCCGGTTTCATCTCCCAGCAGGGAGTTGTGCAGTGTGTGAGGAGTCTACGGGACTTCAGGCTCCAGGAAGGTTACGTGTCCTCGCGCCGTCTCTAAGCGTAGGAGAGTTCAGGGGAAGCTCTACCTCTTCGAGACAGCATGTCATGGCTAGTCTCTGCGTGGCCTAGAGAAAGGGCGGGTAAGTAAAAGGGTACCCGGAACGGACACCAGGAAAAGAGTGTTTTCCTTGCAGCTTCACGCTCTGCACTGCGTGCCCCTGGCATGGCACCGAAGGCCTGCGAGAGCTGTGTTCCGGAGGTCGCTTGAATGCTTGGGCCAGCTAGCTAGCTGGAGCAAAAGGGGAAGGTTCCCTTTCACTCTGCTTTCAAAGCGGTGACCCGGAGGCACTCGAGAGCCTAATGCTGCGCAGTCGCCCAGAATGGGGGATCCTGTGCGCAGCGTTCCTCTATGGGGCACGGGGAGGAGGAAAAGCACACTGGAGCTCCTGCCCCCACCTGCCCCAGAGTCAGTGCACAGCCCCTGCACTCCTCAATGCGTGGACGGGCTAGCTGAAGGATACTTGGAACCCTGTGGAGGGCTCTAGCTTTCCCTTTGGCGATGAGGGCTCTGGGATGCCTCCTGCAGGGCACAGGACACGTTCCCTTTCTCTAGGAACCCTCTCTCGTCGCTCCACACAGGCCTTCCAGAAGTGAAGCCCACACAGGCAGCCACACTCTCCCGCAGGAAACTTGGACGCTGCACGTAGCCTGCTCTCCAGCGGGGGAAAGAGGGCTTTCTTTGCTCACTAGGTCACCGGCATCAGAGTGGCGCCCTGCAGAGTCCAGGTAGTTTCTGACAGAGGCCAAGAGTCTCAAGCGGCACCCTGCCCGTCCCTGTTAAGACGCCGTACCAGGGCAATTCTGCACGGGACGGGGAGACTAGCGTGACGTACTTAGTGCCTTGGGCTAGGCCTCGCCGTCCGTACGCCTTGCCAAAAGCTAGTGGGTGCTTCAGGGGAGCAGTGTGCCTTGGCCAGGCTGCTTCGAAAGGCAACTGTCTGCTTGGCGTAGGGAGACAGCAAGCAAGGGCTCCCATTCGAAAGCCCACCGAGAGGGTTGCTTCATTGCCGCCCAGGTTCAGCGCTGGCAACCACTGGCCGTACACCTCAAAGACCTGCCGGACCTGTGTTCGGGCGGCCGTTAGCAAGCTCGGACGTCTAGCTCTGCCACGAAGGAAGCAGTGTGTCGCCTTTCTCTCCGCCTTACGAGCTGCCATCCGGAGGCCCAAGGTCCCTGGACGTTGTGAAGTCGCCCTTGGCAGAGACGTTCGCGATGCAGTCTTCCTCCACGGGAGGGGCCTAGGAGGCAGGAGGCCTAGGAGACCTGGAAAGCTCACTAGCGTGAAGGCCCTGCGTGGACTACGTTTTCACGGGAAATGCTGCACGCCCAAGCTTGTGCATGCAGTCCCTGGGCCTCACTATGAGCCTGCCCGGCACAGTCGTGTTCCCTTTAGCACTGGCGCCTTGGCGATGCCTCCTGCAAGGACAGGCAAGCACCGTGTTGCTCTCAGGAGAGCGCCCTTTTCCTAACCACGGGGGGCACTGCAGCACTGAAGACTGACAGCAGCCCTCTGCTTTCCGGCAGCTTTGAGGCTGGGGCTGCCCTTTGTTGCTGAGAATTGCCACTGTTCGCAGAGCTTCCGAATCCGAAACTTCAAAACTGCCCTAGTGCGTTTAGTTGCAGGCGAGCGAAAAGAGACCGAAGGAGCACTCTGGCACTTCCCCGGTTTCATCTCCCAGCAGGGAGTTGTGCAGTGTGTGAGGAGTCTACGGGACTTCAGGCTCCAGGAAGGTTACGTGTCCTCGCGCCGTCTCTAAGCGTAGGAGAGTTCAGGGGAAGCTCTACCTCTTCGAGACAGCATGTCATGGCTAGTCTCTGCGTGGCCTAGAGAAAGGGCGGGTAAGTAAAAGGGTACCCGGAACGGACACCAGGAAAAGAGTGTTTTCCTTGCAGCTTCACGCTCTGCACTGCGTGCCCCTGGCATGGCACCGAAGGCCTGCGAGAGCTGTGTTCCGGAGGTCGCTTGAATGCTTGGGCCAGCTAGCTAGCTGGAGCAAAAGGGGAAGGTTCCCTTTCACTCTGCTTTCAAAGCGGTGACCCGGAGGCACTCGAGAGCCTAATGCTGCGCAGTCGCCCAGAATGGGGGATCCTGTGCGCAGCGTTCCTCTATGGGGCACGGGGAGGAGGAAAAGCACACTGGAGCTCCTGCCCCCACCTGCCCCAGAGTCAGTGCACAGCCCCTGCACTCCTCAATGCGTGGACGGGCTAGCTGAAGGATACTTGGAACCCTGTGGAGGGCTCTAGCTTTCCCTTTGGCGATGAGGGCTCTGGGATGCCTCCTGCAGGGCACAGGACACGTTCCCTTTCTCTAGGAACCCTCTCTCGTCGCTCCACACAGGCCTTCCAGAAGTGAAGCCCACACAGGCAGCCACACTCTCCCGCAGGAAACTTGGACGCTGCACGTAGCCTGCTCTCCAGCGGGGGAAAGAGGGCTTTCTTTGCTCACTAGGTCACCGGCATCAGAGTGGCGCCCTGCAGAGTCCAGGTAGTTTCTGACAGAGGCCAAGAGTCTCAAGCGGCACCCTGCCCGTCCCTGTTAAGACGCCGTACCAGGGCAATTCTGCACGGGACGGGGAGACTAGCGTGACGTACTTAGTGCCTTGGGCTAGGCCTCGCCGTCCGTACGCCTTGCCAAAAGCTAGTGGGTGCTTCAGGGGAGCAGTGTGCCTTGGCCAGGCTGCTTCGAAAGGCAACTGTCTGCTTGGCGTAGGGAGACAGCAAGCAAGGGCTCCCATTCGAAAGCCCACCGAGAGGGTTGCTTCATTGCCGCCCAGGTTCAGCGCTGGCAACCACTGGCCGTACACCTCAAAGACCTGCCGGACCTGTGTTCGGGCGGCCGTTAGCAAGCTCGGACGTCTAGCTCTGCCACGAAGGAAGCAGTGTGTCGCCTTTCTCTCCGCCTTACGAGCTGCCATCCGGAGGCCCAAGGTCCCTGGACGTTGTGAAGTCGCCCTTGGCAGAGACGTTCGCGATGCAGTCTTCCTCCACGGGAGGGGCCTAGGAGGCAGGAGGCCTAGGAGACCTGGAAAGCTCACTAGCGTGAAGGCCCTGCGTGGACTACGTTTTCACGGGAAATGCTGCACGCCCAAGCTTGTGCATGCAGTCCCTGGGCCTCACTATGAGCCTGCCCGGCACAGTCGTGTTCCCTTTAGCACTGGCGCCTTGGCGATGCCTCCTGCAAGGACAGGCAAGCACCGTGTTGCTCTCAGGAGAGCGCCCTTTTCCTAACCACGGGGGGCACTGCAGCACTGAAGACTGACAGCAGCCCTCTGCTTTCCGGCAGCTTTGAGGCTGGGGCTGCCCTTTGTTGCTGAGAATTGCCACTGTTCGCAGAGCTTCCGAATCCGAAACTTCAAAACTGCCCTAGTGCGTTTAGTTGCAGGCGAGCGAAAAGAGACCGAAGGAGCACTCTGGCACTTCCCCGGTTTCATCTCCCAGCAGGGAGTTGTGCAGTGTGTGAGGAGTCTACGGGACTTCAGGCTCCAGGAAGGTTACGTGTCCTCGCGCCGTCTCTAAGCGTAGGAGAGTTCAGGGGAAGCTCTACCTCTTCGAGACAGCATGTCATGGCTAGTCTCTGCGTGGCCTAGAGAAAGGGCGGGTAAGTAAAAGGGTACCCGGAACGGACACCAGGAAAAGAGTGTTTTCCTTGCAGCTTCACGCTCTGCACTGCGTGCCCCTGGCATGGCACCGAAGGCCTGCGAGAGCTGTGTTCCGGAGGTCGCTTGAATGCTTGGGCCAGCTAGCTAGCTGGAGCAAAAGGGGAAGGTTCCCTTTCACTCTGCTTTCAAAGCGGTGACCCGGAGGCACTCGAGAGCCTAATGCTGCGCAGTCGCCCAGAATGGGGGATCCTGTGCGCAGCGTTCCTCTATGGGGCACGGGGAGGAGGAAAAGCACACTGGAGCTCCTGCCCCCACCTGCCCCAGAGTCAGTGCACAGCCCCTGCACTCCTCAATGCGTGGACGGGCTAGCTGAAGGATACTTGGAACCCTGTGGAGGGCTCTAGCTTTCCCTTTGGCGATGAGGGCTCTGGGATGCCTCCTGCAGGGCACAGGACACGTTCCCTTTCTCTAGGAACCCTCTCTCGTCGCTCCACACAGGCCTTCCAGAAGTGAAGCCCACACAGGCAGCCACACTCTCCCGCAGGAAACTTGGACGCTGCACGTAGCCTGCTCTCCAGCGGGGGAAAGAGGGCTTTCTTTGCTCACTAGGTCACCGGCATCAGAGTGGCGCCCTGCAGAGTCCAGGTAGTTTCTGACAGAGGCCAAGAGTCTCAAGCGGCACCCTGCCCGTCCCTGTTAAGACGCCGTACCAGGGCAATTCTGCACGGGACGGGGAGACTAGCGTGACGTACTTAGTGCCTTGGGCTAGGCCTCGCCGTCCGTACGCCTTGCCAAAAGCTAGTGGGTGCTTCAGGGGAGCAGTGTGCCTTGGCCAGGCTGCTTCGAAAGGCAACTGTCTGCTTGGCGTAGGGAGACAGCAAGCAAGGGCTCCCATTCGAAAGCCCACCGAGAGGGTTGCTTCATTGCCGCCCAGGTTCAGCGCTGGCAACCACTGGCCGTACACCTCAAAGACCTGCCGGACCTGTGTTCGGGCGGCCGTTAGCAAGCTCGGACGTCTAGCTCTGCCACGAAGGAAGCAGTGTGTCGCCTTTCTCTCCGCCTTACGAGCTGCCATCCGGAGGCCCAAGGTCCCTGGACGTTGTGAAGTCGCCCTTGGCAGAGACGTTCGCGATGCAGTCTTCCTCCACGGGAGGGGCCTAGGAGGCAGGAGGCCTAGGAGACCTGGAAAGCTCACTAGCGTGAAGGCCCTGCGTGGACTACGTTTTCACGGGAAATGCTGCACGCCCAAGCTTGTGCATGCAGTCCCTGGGCCTCACTATGAGCCTGCCCGGCACAGTCGTGTTCCCTTTAGCACTGGCGCCTTGGCGATGCCTCCTGCAAGGACAGGCAAGCACCGTGTTGCTCTCAGGAGAGCGCCCTTTTCCTAACCACGGGGGGCACTGCAGCACTGAAGACTGACAGCAGCCCTCTGCTTTCCGGCAGCTTTGAGGCTGGGGCTGCCCTTTGTTGCTGAGAATTGCCACTGTTCGCAGAGCTTCCGAATCCGAAACTTCAAAACTGCCCTAGTGCGTTTAGTTGCAGGCGAGCGAAAAGAGACCGAAGGAGCACTCTGGCACTTCCCCGGTTTCATCTCCCAGCAGGGAGTTGTGCAGTGTGTGAGGAGTCTACGGGACTTCAGGCTCCAGGAAGGTTACGTGTCCTCGCGCCGTCTCTAAGCGTAGGAGAGTTCAGGGGAAGCTCTACCTCTTCGAGACAGCATGTCATGGCTAGTCTCTGCGTGGCCTAGAGAAAGGGCGGGTAAGTAAAAGGGTACCCGGAACGGACACCAGGAAAAGAGTGTTTTCCTTGCAGCTTCACGCTCTGCACTGCGTGCCCCTGGCATGGCACCGAAGGCCTGCGAGAGCTGTGTTCCGGAGGTCGCTTGAATGCTTGGGCCAGCTAGCTAGCTGGAGCAAAAGGGGAAGGTTCCCTTTCACTCTGCTTTCAAAGCGGTGACCCGGAGGCACTCGAGAGCCTAATGCTGCGCAGTCGCCCAGAATGGGGGATCCTGTGCGCAGCGTTCCTCTATGGGGCACGGGGAGGAGGAAAAGCACACTGGAGCTCCTGCCCCCACCTGCCCCAGAGTCAGTGCACAGCCCCTGCACTCCTCAATGCGTGGACGGGCTAGCTGAAGGATACTTGGAACCCTGTGGAGGGCTCTAGCTTTCCCTTTGGCGATGAGGGCTCTGGGATGCCTCCTGCAGGGCACAGGACACGTTCCCTTTCTCTAGGAACCCTCTCTCGTCGCTC
>NW_026871805.1:0-41127 GCF_028564815.1 Eubalaena glacialis | reverse complement strand
ATTCCCTTGTACCTGGAGATTTGAGACCCATGGGGTGTGTTCCCCGCAGTGTTACTTTAAAGTATCTGCGTTTGCTCACCCAACCTCACCAATCCTCTCAGCCCCAAGAGTGTCCAGCCTTATGTCTCATCCAGCTGTGGGTCTAGATATGGTCAATCCAGGTTGCATCATAGACCCTGAATGGATTTTGTAAGAATTTCTCTCTCTTTCACTGTCTTTGTTTTGTGGGTTTTTTAAAGTAATTTATGTTTAAAATCGGGCTTGGCTGCTTTTCCCTGCTGTGTTGATGCCGCTTTACACCCTCTTGATTCACTTGCAGAGAGATATCGATACATAGGTTTTCAGATTCTTACTACTCAGATATATTCTTGTGTGGTGACTAGGGTGTGTTGAGTCCAGTTCACTGAGCAGGGAGTAGGCCTTGTCTATTACATATTTGGCTTATGGAGCGGTCTCTGAGCTAATTTCAAACCCTTGTTTTATGCATCACCCCACCTCACCTTTCCCGTTAAGCAGCCATAGTGTGTCTTCTAAAGGTGTGACTCTGTTCTGTTTTGTAATTCAGTTCAAGTGTAGCGATTTTGACATTCCCTCTATAAGCGATATCTTAGGATAAGTGTCTTTTACTGTGTGACTTATTTCACTTAGAATCATCGTACCTAAATCCACTCATCATGCTGCTAACTAGCCTTATGACATTGATTTCATGGCTGAGTGACATTCCATTGTGCCAATTACCACCATTGGTTTATCCATTTTTCTCTTTCCTGGGATATTGAAGGTGTACCGAAGTGGAGGTTCTTGGAAACAGAGCAGCTGTAAATTTTGGGGTGCCTGTGTCTTGTTGATTTTTAGTTTTCCCAATTTATACGCCCATGAGTGGAAGTGCCCTATGCTCTCTAAGCTGTGTTTATTACTTGTTTCAGGACACACCGTACACTTCTCCAGAGTGCCTGTTGGCAATTTACATCCCGCCCATCAGCTTAGCACGGCTCGCATGTCTCCATGGCCTGTCCTGCTTTTCTGGTTTTTACACTTTTTTCAGCATGGCCCTTTTGACCGAGGGCAAGCGAGACTTCTTTGTAGCGCTGATTTGCCCTTCCGGCTTGCTTGGTTGGCCAAAAACGGCGTATGCGTTTTTTCCTGAATATATTCAGGAAAAAACGCATACGCCCTTTTTGGCCAAGGGCATCATTGTCAACGTTTTGCCGCTTTTCATGTGCTTTACAGGCGAGTCGAATCTACATCCTGAAATCTGTTTCCTGAAAACCTGCCTTACTTTCAAATCCTCTTCGTTGCCTTCCCTCAATATATTTGTGGACGAGAGTTCTCATTTATAACTCTGCACGTTTGTGAATTGCAGTGCCCCTGAGCTCAATTTGCTTACTCGCTTTTTTGGGAGCTAACCGCAAAAGCGCAGGATTGCTTCAGGCCCTATTTTGGTTCTGGGGGGCAGGCTGAGCCTGTGGTTCATTCTTCTTCCTGATGGAAAAATGGAGTGACCTGTGCCTGTCCCAACACCTAGGGCTAGTCTCTCGTTGGTTGCCCGTCTTCCCGTTCATCCTCAGGAAAATTGCAACCTGTACGATACAGGAGTTTAAAGATGCTGATTCTCCAAGTAGGGAGATGGTGAATCAAGCGGCTGGAATGGGGAACCCGAGCACAAGGAGAGGAGAAATGAGGTGCGTTTTAGAAACCTTTCCCGATCTCACGGCATACCATCTTCTGGGTTTCACATGCATGTTTGGATGTAGGAAGATGCCCTTGTACCTGGAGATTTGAGAACCATTGGGTGGGTACCCCGCGGTATTACTTTAAAGTATCTGCGTTTGCTCACCCAACCTCACCAATCCTCTCAGCCCCAAGAGTGTCCAGCCTTATGTCTCATCCAGCTGTGGGTCTAGATATGGTGAATCCAGGTTGCATCAGAGACCCTGAACGGATTTTGTAAGAATTTCTCTCTCTTTCACTGTCTTTGCTTTGTGGGTTTTTTAAAGTAATGTATGTTTAGAATGGGGTTTGGCTGCTTTTCCCTGCTGCGTTTATGCCGCTTTACACCCTCTTGATTCACTTGCAGAGAGATATCAATACACAGGTTTTCAGATTCATACTAGTCAGATATATTCTTGTGCGGTGACTAGGGGGTGTTGAGTCCAGTTCACTGAGCAGGGAGTAGGCCTTGTCTATTACATATTGGGCTTATGGAGCGGTCTCTGAGCTAATTTCAAACCCTTGTTTTATGCATCACCCCACCTCACCTTTCCCGTTCAGCAGCCATAGTGTGTCTTCTAAAGGTGTGACTCTGTTCTGTTTGTAATTCAGTTCAAGTGTAGCGATTTTGACATTCCCTCTATAAGCGATATCTTAGGATAAGTGTCTTTTTCTGTGTGACTTATTTCACTTAGAATCATCGTACCTAAATCCACTTATCATGCTGCTAACTAGCCTTATGACATTGATTTCATGGCTGAGTGATATTCCATTGTGCCAAGTACCACCATTTCTTTATACATTTTTCTCTTTCCTGGGATATTGAAGGTGTACCGAAGCGGAGGTTCTTGGCAAAAGAACAGCCGTAAAGTTTGGGGTGCCTGTGTCTTGTTGATTTTTAGTTTTCCCAATTTATACGCCCATGAGTGGAAGTGCCCTATGCTCTCTACGCTGTGTTTATTACTTGTTTCAGGACACACCGTACACTTCTCCAGAGTGCCTGTTGGCAATTTACATCCCGCCCATCAGCGTAGCAAGGCTCCCATGTCTCCATGGCCTGTCCTGCTTTTCTGGTTTTTACACTTTCTTCAGCATGGCCCTTTTGACCGAGGGAAAGCGAGACTTCTTTGTAGCGCTGATTTGCCCTTCCGGCTTGCTTGGTTGGCCAAAAAGGGCGTATGCGTTTTTTCCTGAATATATTCAGGAAAAAACGCATACGCCCTTTTTGGCCAAGGGCCTCATTGTCAACGTTTTGCCGCTTTTCATGTGCTTTACAGGCGAGTCAAATCTACATCCTGAAATCTGTTTCCTGCAAATCTGCCTTGCTTTCAAATCCTCTTCGTTGCCTTCCCTCAATATATTTGTGGACGAGAGTTCTCATTGATAACTCTGCACGTTTGTGAATTGCAGTGCCCCTGAGCTCCATTTGTCTCCTCGCTTTTTTGGGAGCTGGCCGCAAAAGCGCAGGATTGCTTCACGCCCTATTTTGGTTCTGGGGGGCAGGCTGAGCCTGTGGTTCATTCTTCTTCCTGATGGGAAAATGGAGTGACCTGTGCCTGTCCCAACACCTAGGGCTAGTCTCTCGTTGTTTCCCCGTCTTCCCCTTCATCCTCAGGACAAATTGCAACCTGGACGAAACAGGAGGTTAAAGGTGCTGATTCTCCAATTAGGGAGATGGTTAGTCAAGTGGCTGGAATGGGGAACCCGAGCACAAGGAAAGGAGAAATGAGGTGCGTTTTAGAAACCTTTCCCGATCTCATGGCATACCATCTTCTGGGTTTCCCATGCATGTTTTGATGTAGGATGATTCCCTTGTACCTGGAGATTTGAGACCCATGGGGTGGGTACCCCGCGGTGTTACTTTAAAGTATCTGCATTTGCTCACCCGACCTCACCAATCCTCTCAGCCCCAAGAGTGTCCAGCCTTATGTCTCATCCAGCTGTGGGTCTAGATATGGTCAATCCAGGTTGCATCAGAGACCCTGAACGGATTTTGTAAGAATTTCTCTCTCTTTCACTGTCTTTGCTTTGTGGGTTTTTTAAAGTAATGTATGTTTAGAAGGGGTTTGGCTGCTTTTCCCTGCTGTGTTTATGCCGCTTTACACCCTCTTGATTCACTTGCAGAGAGATATCGATACATAGGTTTTCAGATTCATACTAATCAGATATAATCTTGTGCGGTGACTAGGGGGTGTTGAGTCCAGTTAACTGAGCAGGGAGTAGGCCTTGTCTATTACATATTTGGCTTATGGAGCGGTGTCTGAGCTAATTTCAAACCCTTGTTTTATGCATCACCCCACCTCACCTTTCCGGTTAAGCAGCCATAGTGTGTCTTCTAAAGGTGTGCCTCTGTTCTGTTTTGTAATTCAGTTCAAGTTTAGCGATTTTGACATTCCCTCTATAAGCGATATCTTAGGATAAGTGCCTTTTTCTGTGTGACTTATTTCACTTAGAATCATCGTACCTAAATCCACTCATCATGCTGCTAACTAGCCTTATGACATTGATTTCATGGCTGAGTGATATTCCATTGTGCCAAGTACCACCATTTCTTTATCCATTTTTCTCTTTCCTGGGATATTGAAGGTGTACCGAAGCGGAGGTTCTTGGCAACAGAGCAGCTGTAAAGTTTGGGGTGCCTGTGTCTTGTTGATTTTTAGTTTTCCCAATTTATATGCCCATGAGTGGAAGTGCCCTATGCTCTCTACACTCTGTTTATTACTTGTTTCAGGACACACCGTACTCTTCTCCAGAGTGCCTGTTGGCAATTTACATCCCGCCCATCAGCGTAGCAAGGCTCCCATGTCTCCATGGCCTGTCCTGCTTTTCTGGTTTTTACAGTTTGTTCAGCATGGCCCTTTTGACCGAGGGCAAGCGAGACTTCTTTGTAGCGCTGATTTGCCCTTCCGGCTTGCTTGGTTGGCCAAAAAGGGCGTATGCGTTTTTTCCTGAATATATTCAGGAAAAAACGCATACGCCCTTTTTGGCCAAGGGCATCATTGTCAACGTTTTGCCGCTTTTCATGTGCTTTAAAGGCGAGTCGAATCTACCTCCTGAAATCTGTTTCCTGCAAATCTGCCTTACTTTCAAATCCTCTTCGTTGCCTTCCCTCAATATATTTGTGGACGAGAGTTCTCATTTATAACTCTGCACGTTTGTGAATTGCAGTGCCCCTGAGCTCCATTTGTGTCCTCGCTTTTTTGGGAGCTGGCCGCAAAAATGCAGGATTGCTTCAGGCCCTATTTTGGTTCTGGGGGGCAGGCTGAGCCTGTGGTTCATTCTTCTTCCTGATGGGAAAATGGAGTGACCTACGCCTGTCCCAACACCTAGGGCTCGTCTCTCGTTGGTTCTGCGTCTTCCCCTTCATCCTCAGGACAAATTGCAACCTGGACGAAAGAGGAGGTTAAAGGTGCTGATTCTCCAAGTAGGGAGATGTTTGGTCAAGCAGCTGGAATGGCGAACCCGAGCACAAGGAGAGGAGAAATGAGGTGCGTTTTAGAAACCTTTCCCGATCTCATGGCATACCATCTTCTGGGTTTCCCATGCATGTTTTGCTGTAGGAAGATGCCCTTGTACCTGGAGATTTGAGACCCATGGGGTGTGTTCCCCGCAGTTTTACTTTAAAGTATCTGCGTTTGCTCACCCAACCTCACCAATCCTCTCAGCCCCAAGAGTGTCCAGCCTTATGTCTCATCCAGCTGTGGGTCTAGATATGGTCAATCCAGGTTGCATCAGAGACCCTGAACGGATTTTGTAAGAATTTCTCTCTCTTTCACTGTCTTTGTTTTGTGGGTTTTTTAAAGTAATGTATGTTTAGAATGGGGTTTGGCTGCTTTTCCCTGCTGCGTTTATGCTGCTTTACACCCTCTTGATTCACTTGCAGAGAGATATCAATACACAGGTTTTCAGATTCATACTAGTCAGATATATTCTTGTGCGGTGACTAGGGGGTGTTGAGTCCACTTCACTGAGCAGGAAGTAGGCCTTGTCTATTACATATTGGGCTTATGGAGCGGTCTCTGAGCTAATTTCAAACCCTTGTTTTATGCATCACCCCACCTCACCTTTCCCGTTCAGCAGCCATAGTGTGTCTTCTAAAGGTGTGACTCTGTTCTGTTTGTAATTCAGTTCAAGTGTAGCGATTTTGACATTCCCTCTATAAGCGATATCTTAGGATAAGTGCCTTTTTCTGTGTGACTTATTTCACTTAGAATCATCTTACCTAAATCCTCTCATCATGCTGCTAACTAGCCTTATGACATTGATTTCATGGCTGAGTGATATTCCATTGTGCCAAGTACCACCATTTGTTTATCCATTTTTCTCTTTCCTGGGATATTGAAGGTGTACCGAAGCGGAGGTTCTTGGCAACAGAACAGCTGTAAAGTTTGGGGTGCCTGTGTCTTGTTTATTTTTAGTTTTCCCAATTTATACGCCCATGAGTGGAAGTGCCCTATGCTCTCTACGCTGTGTTTATTACTTGTTTCAGGACACACCGTACACTTCTCCAGTGTGCCTGTTGGCAATTTACATCCCGCCCATCAGCGTAGCAAGGCTCCCATGTCTCCATGGCCTGTCCTGCTTTTCTGGTTTTTACACTTTCTTCAGCATGGCCCTTTTGACCGAGGGAAAGCGAGACTTCTTTGTAGCGCTGAGTTGCCCTTCCGGCTTGCTTGGTTGGCCAAAAAGGGCGTATGCGTTTTTTCCTGAATATATTCAGGAAAAAACGCATACGCCCTTTTTGGCCAAGGGCCTCATTGTCAACGTTTTGGCGCTTTTCATGTGCTTTAAAGGCGAGTCGAATCTACCTCCTGAAATCTGTTTCCTGCAAATCTGCCTTGCTTTCAAATCCTCTTCGTTGCCTTCCCTCAATATATTTGTGGACAAGAGTTCTCATTTATAACTCTGCACGTTTGTGAATTGCAGTGCCCCTGAGCTCCATTTGTCTCCTCGCTTTTTTGGGAGCTGGCCGCAAAAGCGCAGGATTGCTTCACGCCCTATTTTGGTTCTGGGGGGCAGGCTGAGCCTGTGGTTCATTCTTCTTCCTGATGGGAAAATGGAGTGACCTGTGCCTGTCCCAACACCTAGGGCTAGTCTCTCGTTGTTTCCCCGTCTTCCCCTTCATCCTCAGGACAAATTGCAACCTGGACGAAACAGGAGGTTAAAGGTGCTGATTCTCCAATTAGGGAGATGGTTAGTCAAGTGGCTGGAATGGCGAACCCGAGCACAAGGAAAGGAGAAATGAGGTGCGTTTTAGAAACCTTTCCCGATCTCATGGCATACCATCTTCTGGGTTTCCCATGCATGTTTTGATGTAGGAAGATTCCCTTGTACCTGGAGATTTGAGACCCATGGGGTGGGTACCCCGCGGTGTTACTTTAAAGTATCTGCATTTGCTCACCCGACCTCACCAATCCTCTCAGCCCCAAGAGTGTCCAGCCTTATGTCTCATCCAGCTGTGGGTCTAGATATGGTCAATCCAGGTTGCATCAGAGACCCTGAACGGATTTTGTAAGAATTTCTCTCTCTTTCACTGTCTTTGCTTTGTGGGTTTTTTAAAGTAATGTATGTTTAGAATGGGGTTTGGCTGCTTTTCCCTGCTGTGTTTATGCCGCTTTACACCCTCTTGATTCAATTGCAGAGAGATATCGATACATAGGTTTTCAGATTCATACTAATCAGATATAATCTTGTGCGGTGACTAGGGGGTGTTGAGTCCAGTTAACTGAGCAGGGAGTAGGCCTTGTCTATTACATATTGGGCTTATGGAGCGGTGTCTGAGCTAATTTCAAACCCTTGTTTTATGCATCACCCCACCTCACCTTTCCGGTTAAGCAGCCATAGTGTGTCTTCTAAAGGTGTGCCTCTGTTCTGTTTTGTAATTCAGTTCAAGTTTAGCGATTTTGACATTCCCTGTATAAGCGATATCTTAGGATAAGTGCCTTTTTCTGTGTGACTTATTTCACTTAGAATCATCGTACCTAAATCCACTCATCATGCTGCTAACTAGCCTTATGACATTGATTTCATGGCTGAGTGATATTCCATTGTGCCAAGTACCACCATTTCTTTATCCATTTTTCTCTTTCCTGGGATATTGAAGGTGTACCGAAGCGGAGGTTCTTGGCAACAGAGCAGCTGTAAATTTTGGGGTGCCTGTGTCTTGTTGATTTTTAGTTTTCCCAATTTATACGCCCATGAGTGGAAGTGCCCTATGCTCTCTAAGCTGTGTTTATTACTTGTTTCAGGACACACCGTACACTTCTCCAGAGTGCCTGTTGGCAATTTACATCCCGCCCATCAGCTTAGCACGGCTCGCATGTCTCCATGGCCTGTCCTGCTTTTGTGGTTTTTACACTTTTTTCAGCATGGCCCTTTTGACCGAGGGCAAGCGAGACTTCTTTGTAGCGCTGATTTGCCCTTCCGGCTTGCTTGGTTGGCCAAAAACGGCGTATGCGTTTTTTCCTGAATATATTCAGGAAAAAACGCATACGCCCTTTTTGGCCAAGGGCATCATTGTCAACGTTTTGCCGCTTTTCATGTGCTTTACAGGCGAGTCGAATCTACATCCTGAAATCTGTTTCCTGAAAATCTGCCTTACTTTCAAATCCTCTTCGTTGCCTTCCCTCAATATATTTGTGGACGAGAGTTCTCATTTATAACTCTGCACGTTTGTGAATTGCAGTGCCCCTGAGCTCCATTTGTCTACTCGCTTTTTTGGGAGTTGGCCGCAAAAGCGCAGGATTGCTTCAGGCCCTATTTTGGTTCTGGGGGGCAGGCTGAGCCTGTGGTTCATTCTTCTTCCTGATGGGAAAATGGAGTGACCTGTGCCTGTCCCAACACCTAGGGCTAGTCTCTCGTTGGTTGCCCGTCTTCCCGTTCATCCTCAGGAAAATTGCAACCTGTACGATACAGGAGTTTAAAGATGCTGATTCTCCAAGTAGGGAGATGGTGAATCAAGCGGCTGGAATGGGGAACCCGAGCACAAGGAGAGGAGAAATGAGGTACGTTTTAGAAACCTTTCCCGATCTCACGGCATACCATCTTCTGGGTTTCACATGCATGTTTGGATGTAGGAAGATGCCCTTGTACCTGGAGATTTGAGACCCATGGGGTGGGTACCCCGCGGTATTACTTTAAAGTATCTGCGTTTGCTCACCCAACCTCACCAATCCTCTCAACCCCAAGAGTGTCCAGCCTTATGTCTCATCCAGCTGTGGGTCTAGATATGGTCAATCCAGGTTGCATCAGATACCCTGAACGGATTTTGTAAGAATTTCTCTCTCTTTCACTGTCTTTGCTTTGTGGGTTTTTTAAAGTAATGTATGTTTAGAATGGGTTTTGGCTGCTTTTCCCTGCTGCGTTTATGCCGCTTTACACCCTCTTGATTCACTTGCAGAGAGATATCAATACACAGGTTTTCAGATTCATACTAGTCAGATATATTCTTGTGCGGTGACTAGGGGGTGTTGAGTCCAGTTCACTGAGCAGGGAGTAGGCCTTGTCTATTACATATTGGGCTTATGGAGCGGTCTCTGAGCTAATTTCAAACCCTTGTTTTATGCATCACCCCACCTCACCTTTCCCGTTCAGCAGCCATAGTGTGTCTTCTAAAGGTGTGACTCTGTTCTGTTTGTAATTCAGTTCAAGTGTAGCGATTTTGACATTCCCTCTATAAGCGATATCTTAGGATAAGTGTCTTTTTCTGTGTGACTTATTTCACTTAGAATCATCGTACCTAAATCCACTTATCATGCTGCTAACTAGCCTTATGACATTGATTTCATGGCTGAGTGATATTCCATTGTGCCAAGTACCACCATTTCTTTATCCATTTTTCTCTTTCCTGGGATATTGAAGGTGTACCGAAGCGGAGGTTCTTGGCAAAAGAACAGCCGTAAAATTTGGGGTGCCTGTGTCTTGTTGATTTTTAGTTTTCCCAATTTATACGCCCATGAGTGGAAGTGCCCTATGCTCTCTACGCTGTGTTTATTACTTGTTTCAGGACACACCGTACACTTCTCCAGAGTGCCTGTTGGCAATTTACATCCCGCCCATCAGCGTAGCAAGGCTCCCATGTCTCCATGGCCTGTCCTGCTTTTCTGGTTTTTACACTTTCTTCAGCATGGCCCTTTTGACCGAGGGCAAGCGAGACTTCTTTGTAGCGCTGATTTGCCCTTCCGGCTTGCTTGGTTGGCCAAAAAGGGCGTATGCGTTTTTTCCTGAATATATTCAGGAAAAAACGCATACGCCCTTTTTGGCCAAGGGCATCATTGTCAACGTTTTGCCACTTTTCATGTGCTTTAAAGGCGAGTTGAATCTACCTCCTGAAATCTGTTTCCTGCAAATCTGCCTTGCTTTCAAATCCTCTTCGTTGCCTTCCCTCAATATATTTGTGGATGAGAGTTCTCATTTATAACTCTGCATGTTTGTGAATTGCAGTGCCCCTGAGCTCCATTTGTCTCCTCGCTTTTTTGGGAGCTGGCCGCAAAAATGCAGGATTGCTTCAGGCCCTATTTTGGTTCTGGGGGGCAGGCTGAGCCTGTGGTTCATTCTTCTTCCTGATGGGAAAATGGAGTGACCTGTGCCTGTCCCAACACCTAGGGCTAGTCTCTCGTTGTTTCCCCGTCTTCCCCTTCATCCTCAGGACAAATTGCAACCTGGACGAAACAGGAGGTTAAAGGTGCTGATTCTCCAATTAGGGAGATGTTTAGTCAAGTGGCTGGAATGGCGAACTTGTGCACAAGGAGAGGAGAAATGAGGTGCGTTTTAGAAACCTTTCCTGATCTCATGGCATACCATCTTCTGGGTTTCCCATGCATGTTTTGATGTAGGAAGATTCCCTTGTACCTGGAGATTTGAGACCCATGGGGTGTGTTCCCCGCAGTTTTACTTTAAAGTATCTGCGTTTGCTCACCCAACCTCACCAATCCTCTCAGCCCCAAGAGTGTCCAGCCTTATGTCTCATCCAGCTGTGGGTCTAGATATGGTCAATCCAGGTTGCATCATAGACCCTGAACGGATTTTGTAAGAATTTCTCTCTCTTTCACTGTCTTAGTTTTGTGGGTTTTTTAAAGTAATTTATGTTTAGAATCGGGCTTGGCTGCTTTTCCCTGCTGTGTTGATGCCACTTTACACCCTCTTGATTCACTTGCAGAGAGATATCGATACATAGGTTTTCAGATTCTTACTACTCAGATATATTCTTGTGTGGTGACTAGGGTGTGTTGAGTCCAGTTCACTGAGCAGGGAGTAGGCCTTGTCTATTACATATTTGGCTTATGGAGCGGTCTCTGAGCTAATTTCAAACCCTTGTTTTATGCATCACCCCACCTCACCTTTCCCGTTAAGCAGCCATAGTGTGTCTTCTAAAGGTGTGACTCTGTTCTGTTTTGTAATTCAGTTCAAGTGTAGCGATTTTGACATTCCCTCTATAAGCGATATCTTAGGATAAGTGTCTTTTTCTGTGTGACTTATTTCACTTAGAATCATCGTACCTAAATCCACTCATCATGCTGCTAACTAGCCTTATGACATTGATTTCATGGCTGAGTGACATTCCATTGTGCCAATTACCACCATTGGTTTATCCATTTTTCTCTTTCCTGGGATATTGAAGGTGTACCGAAGTGGAGGTTCTTGGAAACAGAGCAGCTGTAAATTTTGGGGTGCCTGTGTCTTGTTGATTTTTAGTTTTCCCAATTTATACGCCCATGAGTGGAAGTGCCCTATGCTCTCTAAGCTGTGTTTATTACTTGTTTCAGGACACACCGTACACTTCTCCAGAGTGCCTGTTGGCAATTTACATCCCGCCCATCAGCTTAGTACGGCTCGCATGTCTCCATGGCCTGTCCTGCTTTTCTGGTTTTTACACTTTTTTCAGCATGGCCCTTTTGACCGAGGGCAAGCGAGACTTCTTTGTAGCGCTGATTTGCCCTTCCGGCTTGCTTGGTTGGCCAAAAACGGCGTATGCGTTTTTTCCTGAATATATTCAGGAAAAAACGCATACGCCCTTTTTGGCCAAGGGCATCATTGTCAACGTTTTGCCGCTTTTCATGTGCTTTACAGGCGAGTCGAATCTACATCCTGAAATCTGTTTCCTGAAAATCTGCCTTACTTTCAAATCCTCTTCGTTGCCTTCCCTCAATATATTTGTGGACGAGAGTTCTCATTTATAACTCTGCACGTTTGTGAATTGCAGTGCCCCTGAGCTCCATTTGCTTACTCGCTTTTTTGGGAGCTGGCCGCAAAAGCGCAGGATTGCTTCAGGCCCTATTTTGGTTCTGGGGGGCAGGCTGAGCCTGTGGTTCATTCTTCTTCCTGATGGAAAAATAGAGTGACCTGTGCCTGTCCCAACACCTAGGGCTAGTCTCTCGTTGGTTGCCCGTCTTCCCGTTCATCCTCAGGAAAATTGCAACCTGTACGATACAGGAGTTTAAAGATGCTGATTCTCCAAGTAGGGAGATGGTGAATCAAGCGGCTGGAATGGGGAACCCGAGCACAAGGAGAGGAGAAATGAGGTGCGTTTTAGAAACCTTTCCCGATCTCACGGCATACCATCTTCTGGGTTTCACATGCATGTTTGGATGTAGGAAGATGCCCTTGTACCTGGAGATTTGAGACCCATTGGGTGGGTACCCCGCGGTATTACTTTAAAGTATCTGCGTTTGCTCACCCAACCTCACCAATCCTCTCAGCCCCAATAGTGTCCAGCCTTATGTCTCATCCAGCTGTGGGTCTAGATATGGTCAATCCAGGTTGCATCAGAGACCCTGAACGGATTTTGTAAGAATTTCTCTCTCTTTCACTGTCTTTGCTTTGTGGGTTTTTTAAAGTAATGTATGTTTAGAATGGGGTTTGGCTGCTTTTCCCTGCTGCGTTTATGCCGCTTTACACCCTCTTGATTCACTTGCAGAGAGATATCAATACACAGGTTTTCAGATTCATACTAGTCAGATATATTCTTGTGCGGTGACTAGGGGGTGTTGAGTCCAGTTCACTGAGCAGGGAGTAGGCCTTGTCTATTACATATTGGGCTTATGGAGCGGTCTCTGAGCTAATTTCAAACCCTTGTTTTATGCATCACCCCACCTCACCTTTCCCGTTCAGCAGCCATAGTGTGTCTTCTAAAGGTGTGACTCTGTTCTGTTTGTAATTCAGTTCAAGTGTAGCGATTTTGACATTCCCTCTATAAGCGATATCTTAGGATAAGTGTCTTTTTCTGTGTGACTTATTTCACTTAGAATCATCGTACCTAAATCCACTCATCATGCTGCTAACTAGCCTTATGACATTGATTTCATGGCTGAGTGATATTCCATTGTGCCAAGTACCACCATTTCTTTATCCATTTTTCTCTTTCCTGGGATATTGAAGGTGTACCGAAGCGGAGGTTCTTGGCAAAAGAACAGCCGTAAAGTTTGGGGTGCCTGTGTCTTGTTGATTTTTAGTTTTCCCAATTTATACGCCCATGAGTGGAAGTGCCCTATGCTCTCTACGCTGTGTTTATTACTTGTTTCAGGACACACCGTACACTTCTCCAGAGTGCCTGTTGGCAATTTACATCCCGCCCATCAGCGTAGCAAGGCTCCCATGTCTCCATGGCCTGTCCTGCTTTTCTGGTTTTTACACTTTCTTCAGCATGGCCCTTTTGACCGAGGGAAAGCGAGACTTCTTTGTAGCGCTGATTTGCCCTTCCGGCTTGCTTGGTTGGCCAAAAAGGGCGTATGCGTTTTTTCCTGAATATATTCAGGAAAAAACGCATACGCCCTTTTTGGCCAAGGGCCTCATTGTCAACGTTTTGCCGCTTTTCATGTGCTTTACAGGCGAGTCAAATCTACATCCTGAAATCTGTTTCCGGCAAATCTGCCTTGCTTTCAAATCCTCTTCGTTGCCTTCCCTCAATATATTTGTGTACGAGAGTTCTCATTGATAACTCTGCACGTTTGTGAATTGCAGTGCCCCTGAGCTCCATTTGTCTCCTCGCTTTTTTGGGAGCTGGCCGCAAAAGCGCAGGATTGCTTCAGGCCCTATTTTGGTTCTGGGAGGCAGGCTGAGCCTGTGGTTCATTCTTCTTCCTGATGGGAAAATGGAGTGACCTGTGCCTGTCCCAACACCTAGGGCTAGTCTCTCGTTGTTTCCCCGTCTTCCCCTTCATCCTCAGGACAAATTGCAACCTGGACAAAACAGGAGGTTAAAGGTGCTGATTCTCCAAGTAGGGAGATGTTTGGTCAAGCAGCTGGAATGGCGAACCCGAGCACAAGGAGAGGAGAAATGAGGTGCGTTTTAGAAACCTTTCCCGATCTCATGGCATACCATCTTCTGGGTTTCCCAAGCATGTTTTGATGTAGGAAGATGCCCTTGTACCTGGAGATTTGAGACCCATGGGGTGTGTTCCCCGCAGTTTTACTTTAAAGTATCTGCGTTTGCTCACCCAACCTCACCAATCCTCTCAGCCCCAAGAGTGTCCAGCCTTATGTCTCATCCAGCTGTGGGTCTAGATATGGTCAATCCAGGTTGCATCAGAGACCCTGAACGGATTTTGTAACTATTTCTCTCTCTTTCACTGTCTTTGCTTTGTGGGTTTTTTAAAGTAATGTATGTTTAGAAGGGGTTTGGCTGCTTTTCCCTGCTGTGTTTATGCCGCTTTACACCCTCTTGATTCACTTGCAGAGAGATATCGATACATAGGTTTTCAGATTCATACTAATCAGATATAATCTTGTGCGGTGACTAGGGGGTGTTGAGTCCAGTTAACTGAGCAGGGAGTAGGCCTTGTCTATTACATATTTGGCTTATGGAGCAGTGTCTGAGCTAATTTCAAACCCTTGTTTTATGCATCACCCCACCTCACCTTTCCGGTTAAGCAGCCATAGTGTGTCTTCTAAAGGTGTGCCTCTGTTCTGTTTTGTAATTCAGTTCAAGTTTAGCGATTTTGACATTCCCTCTATAAGCGATATCTTAGGATAAGTGCCTTTTTCTGTGTGACTTATTTCACTTAGAATCATCGTACCTAAATCCACTCATCATGCTGCTAACTAGCCTTATGACATTGATTTCATGGCTGAGTGATATTCCATTGTGCCAAGTACCACCATTTCTTTATCCATTTTTCTCTTTCCTGGGATATTGAAGGTGTACCGAAGCGGAGGTTCTTGGCAACAGAGCAGCTGTAAAGTTTGGGGTGCCTGTGTCTTGTTGATTTTTAGTTTTCCCAATTTATACGCCCATGAGTGGAAGTGCCCTATGCTCTCTACACTGTGTTTATTACTTGTTTCAGGACACACCGTACTCTTCTCCAGAGTGCCTGTTGGCAATTTACATCCCGCCCATCAGCGTAGCAAGGCTCCCATGTCTCCATGGCCTGTCCTGCTTTTCTGGTTTTTACACTTTGTTCAGCATGGCCCTTTTGACCGAGGGAAAGCGAGACTTCTTTGTAGCGCTGATTTGCCCTTCCGGCTTGCTTGGTTGGCCAAAAAGGGCGTATGCGTTTTTTCCTGAATATATTCAGGAAAAAACGCATACGCCCTTTTTGGCCAAGGGCATCATTGTCAACGTTTTGCCGCTTTTCATGTGCTTTAAAGGCGAGTCGAATCTACCTCCTGAAATCTGTTTCCTGCAAATCTGCCTTGCTTTCAAATCCTCTTCGTTGCCTTCCCTCAATATATTTGTGGACGAGAGTTCTCATTTATAACTCTGCACGTTTGTGAATTGCGGTGCCCCTGAGCTCCATTTGTGTCCTCGCTTTTTCGGGAGCTGGCCGCAAAAATGCAGGATTGCTTCAGGCCCTATTTTGGTTCTGGGGGGCAGGCTGAGCCTGTGGTTCATTCTTCTTCCTGATGGGAAAATGGAGTGACCTACGCCTGTCCCAACACCTAGGGCTCGTCTCTCGTTGGTTCCGCGTCTTCCCCTTCATCCTCAGGACAAATTGCAACCTGGACGAAACAGGAGGTTAAAGGTGCTGATTCTCCAAGTAGGGAGATGTTTGGTCAAGCAGCTGGAATGGCGAACCCGAGCACAAGGAGAGGAGAAATGAGGTGCGTTTTAGAAACCTTTCCCGATCTCATGGCATACCATCTTCTGGGTTTCCCATGCATGTTTTGATGTAGGAAGATGCCCTTGTACCTGGAGATTTGAGACCCATGGGGTGTGTTCCCCGCAGTTTTACTTTAAAGTATCTGCGTTTGCTCACCCAACCTCACCAATCCTCTCAGCCCCAAGAGTGTCCAGCCTTATGTCTCATCCAGCTGTGGGTCTAGATATGGTCAATCCAGGTTGCATCAGAGACCCTGAAAGGATTTTGTAAGAATTTCTCTCTCTTTCACTGTCTTTGTTTTGTGGGTTTTTTAAAGTAATTTATGTTTAGAATGGGGTTTGGCTGCTTTTCCCTGCTGTGTTGATGCCGCTTTACACCCTCTTGATTCACTTGCAGAGAGATATCGATACATAGGTTTTCAGATTCATACTAGTCAGATATATTCTTGTGCGGTGACTAGGGGGTGTTGAGTCCAGTTCACTGAGCAGGGAGTAGGCCTTGTCTATTACATATTTGGCTTATGGAGCGGTGTCTGAGCTAATTTCAAACCCTTGTTTTATGCATCACCCCACCTCACCTTTCCGGTTAAGCAGCCATAGTGTGTCTTCTAAAGGTGTGACTCTGTTCTGTTTGTAATTCAGTTCAAGTGTAGCGATTTTGACATTCCCTCTATAAGCGATATCTTAGGATAAGTGTCTTTTTCTGTGTGACTTATTTCACTTAGAATCATCGTACCTAAATCCACTCATCA
The DNA here is from genome assembly GCF_028564815.1 of Eubalaena glacialis. Taxonomy (NCBI): domain Eukaryota; kingdom Metazoa; phylum Chordata; class Mammalia; order Artiodactyla; family Balaenidae; genus Eubalaena; species Eubalaena glacialis. The sequence goes on along the minus strand of NW_026871805.1, from coordinate 24,631 downwards.
TGCTGCTAACTAGCCTTATGACATTGATTTCATGGCTGAGTGATATTCCATTGTGCCAAGTACCACCATTTGTTTATCCATTTTTCTCTTTCCTGGGATATTGAAGGTGTACCGAAGTGGAGGTTCTTGGCAACAGAGCAGCCGTAAAGTTTGGGGTGCCTGTGTCTTGTTGATTTTTAGTTTTCCCAATTTATACGCCCATGAGTGGAAGTGCCCTATGCTCTCTACGCTGTGTTTATTACTTGTTTCAGGACACACCGTACACTTCTCCAGAGTGCCTGTTGGCAATTTACATCCCGCCCATCAGCGTAGCAAGGCTCCCATGTCTCCATGGCCTGTCCTGCTTTTCTGGTTTTTACAGTTTGTTCAGCATGGCCCTTTTGACCGAGGGCAAGCGAGACTTCTTTGTAGCGCTGATTTGCCCTTCCGGCTTGCTTGGTTGGCCAAAAAGGGCGTATGCGTTTTTTCCTGAATATATTCAGGAAAAAACGCATACGCCCTTTTTGGCCAAGGGCATCATTGTCAACGTTTTGCCGCTTTTCATGTGCTTTAAAGGCGAGTCGAATCTACCTCCTGAAATCTGTTTCCTGCAAATCTGCCTTGCTTTCAAATCCTCTTCGTTGCCTTCCCTCAATATATTTGTGGACGAGAGTTCTCATTTATAACTCTGCACGTTTGTGAATTGCAGTGCCCCTGAGCTCCATTTGTGTCCTCGCTTTATTGGGAGCTGGCCGCAAAAATGCAGGATTGCTTCAGGCCCTATTTTGGTTCTGGGGGGCAGGCTGAGCCTGTGGTTCATTCTTCTTCCTGATGGGAAAATGGAGTGACCTACGCCTGTCCCAACACCTAGGGCTCGTCTCTCGTTGGTTCCGCGTCTTCCCCTTCATCCTCAGGACAAACTGCAAGCTGGACGAAACAGGAGGTTAAAGGTGCTGATTCTCCAAGTAGGGAGATGGTTAGTCAAGCGGCTGGAATGGCGAACCCGAGCACAAGGAGAGGAGAAATGAGGTGCGTTTTAGAAACTTTTTCCGATCTCACGGCATACCATCTTCTGGGTTTCCCATGCATGTTTTGATGTAGGAAGATTCCCTTGTACCTGGAGATTTGAGACCCATGGGGTGTGTTCCCCACAGTATTACTTTAAAGTATCTGCGTTTGCTCACCCAACCTCACCAATCCTCTCAGCCCCAAGAGTGTCCAGCCTTATGTCTCATCCAGCTGTGGGTCTAGATATGGTGAATCCAGGTTGCATCAGAGACCCTGAACGGATTTTGTAAGAATTTCTCTCTCTTTCACTGTCTTTGTTTTGTGGGTTTTTTAAAGTAATTTATGTTTAGAATCGGGCTTGGCTGCTTTTCCCTGCTGTGTTGATGCCGCTTTACACCCTCTTGATTCACTTGCAGAGAGATATCGATACATATGTTTTCAGATTCTTACTACTCAGATATATTCTTGTGCGGTGACTAGGGTGTGTTGAGTCCAGTTCACTGAGCAGGGAGTAGGCCTTGTCTATTACATATTTGGCTTATGGAGCGGTCTCTGAGCTAATTTCAAACCCTTGTTTTATGCATCACCCCACCTCACCTTTCCGGTTAAGCAGCCATAGTGTGTCTTCTAAAAGTGTGACTCTGTTCTCTTTTGTAATTCAGTTCAAGTGTAGCGATTTTGACATTCCCTCTATAAGCGATATCTTAGGATAAGTGTCTTTTTCTGTGTGACTTATTTCACTTAGAATCATCGTACCTAAATCCACTCATCATGCTGCTAACTAGCCTTATGACATTGATTTCATGGCTGAGTGATATTCCATTGTGCCAAGTACCACCATTTCTTTATCCACTTTTCTCTTTCCTGGTAAATTGAAGGTGTACCGAAGCGGAGGTTCTTGGAAACAGAGCAGCCGTAAACTTTAGGGTGCCTGTGTCTTGTTGATTTTTAGTTTTCCCAATTTATACGCCCATGAGTGGAAGTGCCCTATGCTCTCTACGCTGTGTTTATTACTTGTTTCAGGACACACCGTACTCTTCTCCAGAGTGCCTGTTGGCAATTTACATCCCGCCCATCAGCGTAGCAAGGCTCCCATGTCTCCAAGGCCTGTCCTGCTTTTCTGGTTTTTACACTTTGTTCAGCATGGCCCTTTTGACCGAGGGCAAGCGAGACTTCTTTGTAGCGCTGATTTGCCCTTCCGGCTTGCTTGGTTGGCCAAAAAGGGCGTATGCGTTTTTTCCTGAATATATTCAGGAAAAAACGCATACGCCCTTTTTGGCCAAGAGCATCATTGTCAACGTTTTGTCACTTTTCATGTGCTTTAAAGGCGAGTCGAATCTACCTCCTGAAATCTGTTTCCTGCAAATCTGCCTTGCTTTCAAATCCTCTTCGTTGCCTTCCCTCAATATATTTGTGGACGAGAGATCTCATTTATAACTCTGCACGTTTGTGAATTGCAGTGCCCCTGAGCTCCATTTGTCTCCTCACTTTTTTGGGAGCTGGCCGCAAAAGCGCAGGATTGCTTCAGGCCCTATTTTGGTTTTGGGGGGCAGGCTGAGCCTGTGGTTCATTCTTCTTCCTGATGGGAAAATGGAGTGACCTGTGCCTGTCCCAACACCTAGGGCTAGTCTCTCGTTGGTTCCCCGTCTTCCCGTTCATCCTCAGGACAAATTGCAACCTGGACGAAACAGGAGGTTAAAGGTGCTGATTCTCCAAGTAGGGAGATGGTTAGTCAAGCGGCTGGAATGGCGAACCCGAGCACAAGGAGAGGAGAAATGAGGTGCGTTTTAGAAACTTTTCCCGATCTCACGGCATACCATCTTCTGGGTTTCCCATGCATGTTTTGATGTAGGAAGATGCCCTTGTACCTGGAGATTTGAGACCCATGGGGTGGGTACCCCGCAGTATTACTTTAAAGTATCTGCATTTGCTCACCCAACCTCACCAATCCTCTCAGCCCCAAGAGTGTCCAGCCTTATGTCTCATCCAGCTGTGGGTCTAGATATGGTCAATCCAGGTTGCATCAGAGACCCTGAACGGATTTTGTAAGAATTTCTCTCTCTTTCACTGTCTTTGCTTTGTGGGTTTTTTAAAGTAATTTATGTTTAGAATGGGGTTTGGCTGCTTTTCCCTGCTGTGTTGATGCCGCTTTACACCCTCTTGATTCACTTGCAGAGAGATATCGATACATAGGTTTTCAGATTCATACTAGTCAGATATATTCTTGTGCGGTGACTAGGGGGTGTTGAGTCCAGTTCACTGAGCAGGGAGTAGGCCTTGTCTATTACATATTTGGCTTATGGAGCGGTGTCTGAGCTAATTTCAAACCCTTGTTTTATGCATCACCCCACCTCACCTTTCCGGTTAAGCAGCCATAGTGTGTCTTCTAAAGGTGTGCCTCTGTTCTGTTTTGTAATTCAGTTTAAGTGTAGCGATTTTGACATTCCCTCTATAAGCGATATCTTAGGATAAGTGCCTTTTTCTGTGTGACTTATTTCACTTAGAATCATCGTATCTAAATCCACTCATCATGCTGCTAACTAGCCTTATGACATTGATTTCATGGCTGAGTGATATTCCATTGTGCCAAGTACCACCATTTCTTTATCCATTTTTCTCTTTCCTGGGATATTGAAGGTGTACCGAAGCGGAGGTTCTTGGCAAAAGAACAGCCGTAAAGTTTAGGGTGCCTGTGTCTTGTTGATTTTTAGTTTTCCCAATTTATACGCCCATGAGTGGAAGTGCCCTATGCTCTCTACGCTATGTTTATTATTTGTTTCAGGACACACCGTACTCTTCTCCAGAGTGCCTGTTGGCAATTTACATCCCGCCCATCAGCGTAGCAAGGCTCCCATGTCTCCATGGCCTGTCCAGCTTTTCTGCTTTTTACACTTTGTTCAGCATGGCCTTTTGACCGAGGGCAAGCGAGACTTCTTTGTAGCGCTGATTTGCCATTCCGGCTTGCTTGGTTGGCCAAAAAGGGCGTATGCGTTTTTTCCTGAATATATTCAGGAAAAAACGCATACGCCCTTTTTGACCAAGGGCATCATTGTCAACGTTTTGCCGCTTTTCATGTGCTTTAAAGGCGAGTCGATCTACCTCCTGAAATCTGTTTCCTGCAAATCTGCCTTGCTTTCAAATCCTCTTCGTTGCCTTCCCTCAATATATTTGTGGACGAGAGTTCTCATTTATAACTCTGCACGTTTGTGAATTGCAGTGCCCCTGAGCTCCATTTGTGTCCTCGCTTTTTTGGGAGCTGGCCGCAAAAGCGCAGGATTGCTTCAGGCCCTATTTTGGTTTTGGGGGGCAGGCTGAGCCTGTGGTTCATTCTTTTTCCTCATGTGAAAATGGAGTGACCTGTGCCTGTCCCAACAGCTAGGGCTAGTCTCTCGTTGGTTCCCCGTCTTCCCGTTCATCCTCAGGACAAATTGCAACCTGGACGAAACAGGAGGTTAAAGGTGCTGATTCTCCAAGTAGGGAGATGGTTAGTCAAGCGGCTGGAATGGCGAACCCGAGCACAAGGAGAGGAGAAATGAGGTGCGTTTTAGAAACCTTTCCCGATCTCACGGCATACCATCTTCTGGGTTTCCCATGCATGTTTTGATGTAGGAAGATGCCCTTGTACCTGGAGATTTGAGACCCATGGGGTGTGTTCCCCGCAGTGTTACTTTAAATTATCTGCGTTTGCTCACCCAACCTCACCAATCCTCTCAGCCCCAAGAGTGTCCAGCCTTATATCTTATCCAGCTGTGGGTCTCAATATGGTCAATCCAGGTTTCATCAGAGACCCTGAACGGATTTTGTAAGAATTTCTCTCTCTTTCACTGTCTTTGCTTTGTGGGTTTTTTAAAGTAATGTATGTTTAGAATGGGGTTTGGCTGCTTTTCGCTGCTGTGTTGATGCCGCTTTACACCCTCTTGATTCACTTGCAGAGAGATATCGATACATAGGTTTTCAGATTCATACTAGTCAGATATATTCTTGTGCGGTGACTAGGGGGTGTTGAGTCCAGTTCACTGAGCAGGGAGTAGGCCTTGTCTAGTACATATTTGGCTTATGGAGCGGTGTCTGAGCTAATTTCAAACCCTTGTTTTATGCATCACCCCACCTCACCTTTCCAGTTAAGCAGACATTGTGTGTCTTCTAAAGGTGTGACTCTGTTCTGTTTTGTAATTCAGTTCAAGTGTAGCGATTTTGACATTCCCTCTATAAGCGATATCTTAGGATAAGTGCCTTTTTCTGTGTGACTTATTTCACTTAGAATCATCGTACCTAAATCCACTCATCATGCTGCTAACTAGCCTTATGACATTGATTTCATGGCTGAGTGATATTGCATTGTGCCAAGTACCACCATTTCTTTATCCATTTTTCTCTTTCCTGGGATATTGAAGGTGTACCGAAGCGGAGGTTCTTGGCAACAGAGCAGCCGTAAACTTTAGGGTGCCTGTGTCTTGTTGATTTTTAGTTTTCCCAATTTATACGCCCTTGAGTGGAAGTGCCCTATGCTCTCTACGCTGTGTTTATTACTTGTTTCAGGACACACCGTACTCTTCTCCAGATTGCCTGTTGGCAATTTACATCCCGCCCATCAGCGTAGCAAGGCTCCCATGTCTCCATGGCCTGTCCTGCTATTCTGGTTTTTACAGTTTTTTCAGCATGGCCCTTTTGACCGAGGGCAAGCGAGACTTCTTCGTAGCGCTGATTTGCCCTTCCGGCTTGCTTGCTTGGCCAAAAAGGGCGTATGCGTTTTTTCCTGAATATATTCAGGAAAAAACGCATACGCCCTTTTTGGCCAAGGGCATCATTGTCAACATTTTGCCGCTTTTCATGTGCTTTAAAGGCGAGTCGAATCTACCTCCTGAAATCTGTTTCCTGCAAATCTGCCTTGCTTTCAAATCCTCTTCGTTGCCTTCCCTCAAAATATTTGTGGACGAGAGATCTCATTTATAACTCTGCACGTTTGTGAATTGCAGTGCCCCTGAGCTCCATTTGTCTCCTCGCTTTTTTGGGAGCTGGCCGCAAAAGCGCAGGATTGTTTCAGGCCCTTTTTTGGTTCTGGGGGGCAGGCTGAGCCTGTGGTTCATTCTTCTTCCTGATGTGAAAATGGAGTGACCTGTGCCTGTCCCAACACCTAGGGCTAGTCTCTCGTTGGTTCCCCGTCTTCCCGTTCATCCTCAGGACAAACTGCAACCTGGACGAAACAGGAGGTTAAAGGTGCTGATTCTCCAAGTAGGGAGATGGTTAGTCAAGCGGCTGGAATGGCGAACCCGAGCACAAGGAGAGGAGAAATGAGGTGCGTTTTAGAAACTTTTTCCGATCTCACGGCATACCATCTTCTGGGTTTCCCATGCATGTTTTGATGTACGAAGATGCCCTTGTACCTGGAGATTTGAGACCCATGGGGTGGGTACCCCGCAGTATTACTTTAAAGTATCTGCATTTGCTCACCCAACCTCACCAATCCTCTCAGCCGCAAGAGTGTCCAGCCTTATGTCTCATCCAGCTGTGGGTCTAGATATGGTCAATCCAGGTTGCATCAGAAACCCTGAACGGATTTTGTAAGAATTTCTCTCTCTTTCACTGTCTTTGCTTTGTGGCTTTTTTAAAGTAATGTATGTTTAGAATGGGGTTTGGCTGCTTTTCCCTGCCGTGTTTATGCCGCTTTACACCCTCTTGATTCACTTGCAGAGAGATATCGATACATAGGTTTTCAGATTCATACTAGTCAGATATATTCTTGTCCGGTGACTAGGGGGTGTTGAGTCCAGTTCACTGAGAAGGGAGTAGGCCATGTCTATTACATATTTGGCTTATGGAGCGGTGTCTGAGCTAATTTCAAACCCTTGTTTTATGCATCACCCCACCTCACCTTTCTGGTTAAGCAGCCATAGTGTGTCTTCTAAAGGTGTGCCTCTGTTCTGTTTTGTAATTCACTTCAAGTGTAGCGATTTTGACATTCCCTCTATAAGCGATATCTTAGGATAAGTGCCTTTTTCTGTGTGACTTATTTCACTTAGAATCATCGTACCTAAATCCACTCATCATGCTGCTAACTAGCCTTATGACATTGATTTCATGGCTGAGTGATATTGCATTGTGCCAAGTACCACCATTTCTTTATCCATTTTTCTCTTTCCTGGGATATTGAAGGTGTACCGAAGCGGAGGTTCTTGGCAACAGAGCAGCCATAAAGTTTGGGGTGCCTGTGTCTTGTTGATTTTTAGTTTTCCCAATTTATACGCCCATGAGTGGAAGTGCCCTATGCTCTCTACGCTGTGTTTATTATTTGTTTCAGGACACACCGTACTCTTCTCCAGAGTGCCTGTTGGCAATTTACATCCCGCCCATCAGCGTAGCAAGGCTCCCATGTCTCCATGGCCTGTCCAGCTTTTCTGCTTTTTACACTTTGTTCAGCATGGCCTTTTGACCGAGGGCAAGCGAGACTTCTTTGTAGCGCTGATTTGCCATTCCGGCTTGCTTGGTTGGCCAAAAAGGGCGTATGCGTTTTTTCCTGAATATATTCAGGAAAAAACGCATACGCCCTTTTTGACCAAGGGCATCATTGTCAACGTTTTGCCGCTTTTCATGTGCTTTAAAGGCGAGTCGAATCTACCTCCTGAAATCTGTTTCCTGCAAATCTGCCTTGCTTTCAAATCCTCTTCATTGTCTTCCCTCAATATATTTGTGGACGAGAGTTCTCATTTATAACTCTGCACGTTTGTGAATTGCTGTGCCCCTGAGCTCCATTAGTCTCCTCGCTTTTTTGGGAGCTGGCCGCAAAAGCGCAGGATTGCTTCAGGCCCTATTTTGGTTTTGGGGGGCAGGCTGAGCCTGTGGTTCATTCTTCTTCCTGATGGGAAAATGGAGTGACCTGTGCCTGTCCCAACACCTAGGGCTCGTCTCTCGTTGGTTCTGCGTCTTCCCATTCATCCTCAGGACAAATTGCAACCTGTACAATCAGGAGGTTAAAGGTGCTGATTCTCCAAGTAGGGAGATGGTTAGTCAAGCGGCTGGAATGGCGAACCCGAGCACAAGGAGAGGAGAAATGAGGTGCGTTTTAGAAACCTTTCCCGATCTCATGGCATACCATCTTCTGGGTTTCCCATGCATGTTTTGATGTAGGAAGATGCCCTTGTACCTGGAGATTTGAGACCCATGGGGTGGGTACCCCGCAGTATTACTTTAAAGTATCTGCATTTGCTCACCCAACCTCACCAATCCTCTCAGCCCCAAGAGTGTCCAGCCTTATGTCTCATCCAGCTGTGGGTCTAGATATGGTCAATCCAGGTTGCATCAGAGACCCTGAACGGATTTTGTAAGAATTTCTCTCTCTTTCACTGTCTTTGCTTTGTGGCTTTTTTAAAGTAATGTATGTTTAGAATGGGGTTTGGCTGCTTTTCCCTGCTGTGTTTATGCCGCTTTACACCCTCTTGATTCACTTGCAGAGAGATATCGATACATAGGTTTTCAGATTCATACTAGTCAGATATATTCTTGTGCGGTGACTAGGGGGTGTTGAGTCCAGTTCACTGAGCAGGGAGTAGGCCTTGTCTAGTACATATTTGGCTTATGGAGCGGTGTCTGAGCTAATTTCAAACCCTTGTTTTATGCATCACCCCACCTCACCTTTCCAGTTAAGCAGACATAGTGTGTCTTCTAAAGGTGTGACTCTGTTCTGTTTTGTAATTCAGTTCAAGTGTAGCGATTTTGACATTCCCTCTATAAGCGATATCTTAGGATAAGTGCCTTTTTCTGTGTGACTTATTTCACTTAGAATCATCGTACCTAAATCCACTCATCATGCTGCTAACTAGCCTTATGACATTGATTTCATGGCTGAGTGATATTGCATTGTGCCAAGTACCACCATTTCTTTATCCATTTTTCTCTTTCCTGGGATATTGAAGGTGTACCGAAGCGGAGGTTCTTGGCAACAGAGCAGCCGTAAACTTTAGGGTGCCTGTGTCTTGTTGATTTTTAGTTTTCCCAATTTATACGCCCATGAGTGGAAGTGCCCTATGCTCTCTACGCTGTGTTTATTACTTGTTTCAGGACACACCGTACTCTTCTCCAGATTGCCTGTTGGCAATTTACATCCCGCCCATCAGCGTAGCAAGGCTCCCATGTCTCCATGGCCTGTCCTGCTATTCTGGTTTTTACAGTTTGTTCAGCATGGCCCTTTTGACCGAGGGCAAGCGAGACTTCTTCGTAGCGCTGATTTGCCCTTCCGGCTTGCTTGCTTGGCCAAAAAGGGCGTATGCGTTTTTTCCTGAATATATTCAGGAAAAAACGCATACGCCCTTTTTGGCCAAGGGCATCATTGTCAACGTTTTGTCACTTTTCATGTGCTTTAAAGGCGAGTCGAATCTACCTCCTGAAATCTGTTTCCTGCAAATATGCCTTGCTTTCAAATCCTCTTCGTTGCCTTCCCTGAAAATATTTGTGGACGAGAGATCTCATTTATAACTCTGCACGTTTGTGAATTGCAGTGCCCCTGAGCTCCATTTGTCTCCTCGCTTTTTTGGGAGCTGGCCGCAAAAGCGCAGGATTGCTTCAGGCCCTTTTTTGGTTCTGGGGGGCAGGCTGAGCCTGTGGTTCATTCTTCTTCCTGATGTGAAAATGGAGTGACCTGTGCCTGTCCCAACACCTAGGGCTAGTCTCTCGTTGGTTCCCCGTCTTCCCGTTCATCCTCAGGACAAATTGCAACCTGTACGAACCAGGAGGTTAAAGGTGCTGATTCTCCAAGTAGGGAGATGGTTAGTCAAGTGGCTGGAATGGCGAACCCGAGCACAAGGAGAGGAGAAATGAGGTGCGTTTTAGAAACCTTTCCCGATCTCATGGCATACCATCTTCTGGGTTTCCCATGCATGTTTTGATGTAGGAAGATGCCCTTGTACCTGGAGATTTGAGACCCATGGGGTGTGTTCCCCACAGTATTACTTTAAAGTATCTGCGTTTGCTCACCCAACCTCACCAATCCTCTCAGCCCCAAGAGTGTCCAGCCTTATGTCTCATCCAGCTGTGGGTCTAGATATGGTGAATCCAGGTTGCATCAGAGACCCTGAACGGATTTTGTAAGAATTTCTCTCTCTTTCACTGTCTTTGTTTTGTGGGTTTTTTAAAGTAATTTATGTTTAGAATCGGGCTTGGCTGCTTTTCCCTGCTGTGTTGATGCCGCTTTACACCCTCTTGATTCACTTGCAGAGAGATATCAATACATAGGTTTTCAGATTCATACTAGTCAGATATATTCTTGTGCGGTGACTAGGGGGTGTTGAGTCCAGTTCACTGAGAAGGGAGTAGGCCTTGTCTATTACATATTTGGCTTATGGAGCGGTGTCTGAGCTAATTTCAAACCCTTGTTTTATGCATCACCCCACCTCACCTTTCCGGTTAAGCAGCCATAGTGTGTCTTCTAAAGGTGTGCCTCTGTTCTGTTTTGTAATTCAGTTCAAGTGTAGCGATTTTGACATTCCCTCTATAAGCGATATCTTAGGATAAGTGCCTTTTTCTGTGTGACTTATTTCACTTAGAATCATCGTACCTAAATCCACTCATCATGCTGCTAACTAGCCTTATGACATTGATTTCATGGCTGAGTGATATTCCATTGTGCCAAGTACCACCATTTCTTTATCCATTTTTCTCTTTCCTGGGATATTGAAGGTGTACCGAAGCGGAGGTTCTTGGCAACAGAGCAGCCATAAAGTTTGGGGTGCCTGTGTCTTGTTGATTTTTAGTTTTCCCAATTTATACGCCCATGAGTGGAAGTGCCCTATGCTCTCTACGCTGTGTTTATTATTTGTTTCAGGACACACCGTACTCTTCTCCAGAGTGCCTGTTGGCAATTTACATCCCGCCCATCAGCGTAGCAAGGCTCCCATGTCTCCATGGCCTGTCCAGCTTTTCTGCTTTTTACACTTTGTTCAGCATGGCCTTTTGACCGAGGGCAAGCGAGACTTCTTTGTAGCGCTGATTTGCCATTCCGGCTTGCTTGGTTGGCCAAAAAGGGCGTATGCGTTTTTTCCTGAATATATTCAGGAAAAAACGCATACGCCCTTTTTGACCAAGGGCATCATTGTCAACGTTTTGCCGCTTTTCATGTGCTGTAAAGGCGAGTCGAATCTACCTCCTGAAATCTGTTTCCTGCAAATCTGCCTTGCTTTCAAATCCTCTTCGTTGCCTTCCCTCAATATATTTGTGGACGAGAGTTCTCATTTATAACTCTGCACGTTTGTGAATTGCAGTTCCCCTGAGCTCCATTTGTGTCCTCGCTTTTTTGGGAGCTGGCCGCAAAAGCGCAGGATTGCTTCAGGCCCTATTTTGGTTTTGGGGGGCAGGCTGAGCCTGTGGTTCATTCTTCTTCCTGATGTGAAAATGGAGTGACCTGTGCCTGTCCCAACAGCTAGGGCTAGTCTCTCGTTGGTTCCCCGTCTTCCCGTTCATCCTCAGGACAAATTGCAACCTGGACGAAACAGGAGGTTAAAGGTGCTGATTCTCCAAGTAGGGAGATGGTTAGTCAAGCGGCTGGAATGGCGAACCCGAGCACAAGGAGAGGAGAAATGAGGTGCGTTTTAGAAACCTTTCCCGATCTCATGGCATACTATCTTCTGGGTTTCCCATGCATGTTTTGATGTACGAAGATGCCCTTGTACCTGGAGATTTGAGACCCATGGGGTGTGTTCCCCGCAGTGTTACTTTAAATTATCTGCGTTTGCTCACCCAACCTCAGCAATCCTCTCAGCCCCAAGAGTGTCCAGCCTTATATCTCATCCAGCTGTGGGTCTAGATATGGTCAATCCAGGTTGCATCAGAAACCCTGAACGGATTTTGTAAGAATTTCTCTCTCTTTCACTGTCTTTGCTTTGTGGCTTTTTTAAAGTAATGTATGTTTAGAATGGGGTTTGGCTGCTTTTCCCTGCTGTGTTTATGCCGCTTTACACCCTCTTGATTCACTTGCAGAGAGATATCAATACATAGGTTTTCAGATTCATACTAGTCAGATATATTCTTGTGCGGTGACTAGGGGGTGTTGAGTCCAGTTCAGTGAGCAGGGAAAAGGCCTTGTCTATTACATATTTGGCTTATGGAGCGGTGTCTGAGCTAATTTCAAACCCTTGTTTTATGCATCACCCCACCTCACCTTTCCGGTTAAGCAGCCATAGTGTGTCTTCTAAAGGTGTGCCTCTGTTCTGTTTTGTAATTCAGTTCAAGTGTAGCGATTTTGACATTCCCTCTATAAGCGATATCTTAGGATAAGTGCCTTTTTCTGTGTGACTATTTCACTTAGAATCATCGTACCTAAATCCACTCATCATGCTGCTAACTAGCCTTATGACATTGATTTCATGGCTGAGTGATATTGCATTGTGCCAAGTACCACCATTTCTTTATCCATTTTTCTCTTTCCTGGGATATTGAAGGTGTACCGAAGCGGAGGTTCTTGGCAACAGAGCAGCCGTAAAGTTTGGGGTGCCTGTGTCTTGTTGATTTTTAGTTTTCCCAATTTATACGCCCATGAGTGGAAGTGCCCTATGCTCTCAACGCTGTGTTTATTACTTGTTTCAGGACACACCGTAGTCTTCTCCAGAGTGCCTGTTGGCAATTTACATCCCACCCATCAGCGTAGCAAGGCTCCCATGTCTCCATGGCCTCTCCTGCTATTCTGGTTTTTACAGTTTGTTCAGCATGGCCCTTTTGACCGAGGGCAAGCGAGACTTCTTTGTAGCGCTGATTTGCCCTTCCGGCTTGCTTGGTTGGCCAAAAAGGGCGTATGCGTTTTTTCCTGAATATATTCAGGAAAAAGCGCATACGCCCTTTTTGGCCAAGGGCATCATTGTCAACATTTTGCCGCTTTTCATGTGCTTTAAAGGCGAGTCGAATCTACCTCCTGAAATCTGTTTCCTGCAAATCTGCCTTGCTTTCAAATCCTCTTCGTTGCCTTCCCTCAATATATTTGTGGACGAGAGTTCTCATTTATAACTCTGCACGTTTGTGAATTGCAGTGCCCCTGAGCTCCATTTGTCTCCTCGCTTTTTTTGGAGCTGGCCGCAAAAGCGCAGGATTGCTTCAGGCCCTATTTTGGTTCTGGGGGGCAGGCTGAGCCTGTGGTCCATTCTTCTTCCTGATGGGAAAATGGAGTGACCTGTGCCAGTCCCAACACCTAGGGCTAGTCTCTCGTTGGTTCCCCGTCTTCCCGTTCATCCTCAGGACAAATTGCAACCTGGACGAAACAGGAGGTTAAAGGTGCTGATTCTCCAAGTAGGGAGATGGTTAGTCAAGCGGCTGGAATGGCGAACCCGAGCACAAGGAGAGGAGAAATGAGGTGCGTTTTAGAAACCTTTCCCGATCTCACGGCATACCATCTTCTGGGTTTCCCATGCATGTTTTGATGTAGGAAGATGCCCTTGTACCTGGAGATTTGAGACCCATGGGGTGTGTTCCCCGCAGTGTTACTTTAAATTATCTGCGTTTGCTCACCCAACCTCACCAATCCTCTCAGCCCCAAGAGTGTCCAGCCTTATATCTTATCCAGCTGTGGGTCTCGATATGGTCAATCCAGGTTTCATCAGAGACCCTGAACGGATTTTGTAAGAATTTCTCTCTCTTTCACTGTCTTTGCTTTGTGGGTTTTTTAAAGTAATGTATGTTTAGAATGGGGTTGGGCTGCTTTTCCCTGCTGTGTTGATGCCGCTTTACACCCTCTTGATTCACTTGCAGAGAGATATCGATACATAGGTTTTCAGATTCATACTAGTCAGATATATTCTTGTGCGGTGACTAGGGGGTGTTGAGTCCAGTTCACTGAGCAGGGAGTAGGCCTTGTCTATTACATATTTGGCTTATGGAGCGGTGTCTGAGCTAATTTCAAACCCTTGTTTTATGCATCACCCCACCTCACCTTTCCAGTTAAGCAGACATTGTGTGTCTTCTAAAGGTGTGACTCTGTTCTGTTTTGTAATTCAGTTCAAGTGTAGCGATTTTGACATTCCCTCTATAAGCGATATCTTAGGATAAGTGCCTTTTTCTGTGTGACTTATTTCACTTAGAATCATCGTACCTAAATCCACTCATCATGCTGCTAACTAGCCTTATGACATTGATTTCATGGCTGAGTGATATTGCATTGTGCCAAGTACCACCATTTCTTTATCCATTTTTCTCTTTCCTGGGATATTGAAGGTGAACCGAAGCGGAGGTTCTTGGCAACAGAGCAGCCGTAAACTTTAGGGTGCCTGTGTCTTGTTGATTTTTAGTTTTCCCAATTTATACGCCCTTGAGTGGAAGTGCCCTATGCTCTCTACGCTGTGTTTATTACTTGTTTCAGGACACACCGTACTCTTCTCCAGATTGCCTGTTGGCAATTTACATCCCGCCCATCAGCGTAGCAAGGCTCCCATGTCTCCATGGCCTGTCCTGCTATTCTGGTTTTTACAGTTTGTTCAGCATGGCCCTTCTGACCGAGGGCAAGCGAGACTTCTTCGTAGCGCTGATTTGCCCTTCCGGCTTGCTTGCTTGGCCAAAAAGGGCGTATGCGTTTTTTCCTGAATATATTCAGGAAAAAACGCATACGCCCTTTTTGGCCAAGGGCATCATTGTCAACGTTTTGCCGCTTTTCATGTGCTTTAAAGGCGAGTCGAATCTACCTCTTGAAATCTGTTTCCTGCAAATCTGCCTTGCTTTCAAATCCTCTTCGTTGCCTTCCCTCAAAATATTTGTGGACGAGAGATCTCATTTATAACTCTGCACGTTTGTGAATTGCAGTGCCCCTGAGCTCCATTTGTCTCCTCGCTTTTTTGGGAGCTGGCCGCAAAAGCGCAGGATTGCTTCAGGCCCTTTTTTGGTTCTGGGGGGCAGGCTGAGCCTGTGGTTCATTCTTCTTCCTGATGTGAAAATGGAGTGACCTGTGCCTGTCCCAACACCTAGGGCTAGTCTCTCGTTGGTTCCCCGTCTTCCCGTTCATCCTCAGGACAAATTGCAACCTGTACGAAACAGGAGGTTAAAGGTGCTGATTCTCCAAGTAGGGAGATGGTTAGTCAAGCGGCTGGAATGGCGAACCCGAGCACAAGGAGAGGAGAAATGAGGTGCGTTTTAGAAACTTTTTCCGATCTCACGGCATACCATCTTCTGGGTTTCCCATGCATGTTTTGATGTACGAAGATGCCCTTGTACCTGGAGATTTGAGACCCATGGGGTGGGTACCCCGCAGTATTACTTTAAAGTATCTGCATTTGCTCACCCAACCTCACCAATCCTCTCAGCCGCAAGAGTGTCCAGCCTTATGTCTCATCCAGCTGTGGGTCTAGATATGGTCAATCCAGGTTGCATCAGAAACCCTGAACGGATTTTGTAAGAATTTCTCTCTCTTTCACTGTCTTTGCTTTGTGGCTTTTTTAAAGTAATGTATGTTTAGAATGGGGTTTGGCTGCTTTTCCCTGCTGTGTTTATGCCGCTTTACACCCTCTTGATTCACTTGCAGAGAGATATCGATACATAGGTTTTCAGATTCATACTAGTCAGATATATTCTTGTCCGGTGACTAGGGGGTGTTGAGTCCAGTTCACTGAGAAGGGAGTAGGCCATGTCTATTACATATTTGGCTTATGGAGCGGTGTCTGAGCTAATTTCAAACCCTTGTTTTATGCATCACCCCACCTCACATTTCCGGTTAAGCAGCCATAGTGTGTCTTCTAAAGGTGTGCCTCTGTTCTGTTTTGTAATTCACTTCAAGTGTAGTGATTTTGACATTCCCTCTATAAGCGATATCTTAGGATAAGTGCCTTTTTCTGTGTGACTTATTTCACTTAGAATCATCGTACCTAAATCCACTCATCATGCTGCTAACTAGCCTTATGACATTGATTTCATGGCTGAGTGATATTCCATTGTGCCAAGTACCACCATTTCTTTATCCATTTTTCTCTTTCCTGGGATATTGAAGGTGTACCGAAGCGGAGGTTCTTGGCAACAGAGCAGCCATAAAGTTTGGGGTGCCTGTGTCTTGTTGATTTTTAGTTTTCCCAATTTATACGCCCATTAGTGGAAGTGCCCTATGCTCTCTACGCTTTGTTTATTATTTGTTTCAGGACACACCGTACTCTTCTCCAGAGTGCCTGTTGGCAATTTACATCCCGCCCATCAGCGTAGCAAGGCTCCCATGTCTCCATGGCCTGTCCAGCTTTTCTGCTTTTTACACTTTGTTCAGCATGGCCTTTTGACCGAGGGCAAGCGAGACTTCTTTGTAGCGCTGATTTGCCATTCCGGCTTGCTTGGTTGGCCAAAAAGGGCGTATGCGTTTTTTCCTGAATATATTCAGGAAAAAACGCATACGCCCTTTTTGACCAAGGGCATCATTGTCAACGTTTTGCCGCTTTTCATGTGCTTTAAAGGCGAGTCGAATCTACCTCCTGAAATCTGTTTCCTGCAAATCTGCCTTGCTTTCAAATCCTCTTCATTGCCTTCCCTCAATATATTTGTGGACGAGAGTTCTCATTTATAACTCTGCACGTTTGTGAATTGCTGTGCCCCTGAGCTCCATTAGTCTCCTCGCTTTTTTGGGAGCTGGCCGCAAAAGCGCAGGATTGCTTCAGGCCCTATTTTGGTTTTGGGGGGCAGGCTGAGCCTGTGGTTCATTCTTCTTCCTGATGGGAAAATGGAGTGACCTGTGCCTGTCCCAACACCTAGGGCTAGTCTCTCGTTGGTTCCCCGTCTTCCCGTTCATCCTCAGGACAAATTGCAACCTGGACGAAACAGGAGGTTAAAGGTGCTGATTCTCCAAGTAGGGAGATGGTTAGTCAAGCGGCTGGAATGGCGAACCCGAGCACAAGGAGAGGAGAAATGAGGTGCGTTTTAGAAACCTTTCCCGATCTCATGGCATACCATCTTCTGGGTTTCCCATGCATGTTTTGATGTAGGAAGATGCCCTTGTACCTGGAGATTTGAGACCCATGGGGTGTGTTCCCCGCAGTGTTACTTTAAATTATCTGCGTTTGCTCACCCAACCTCAGCAATCCTCTCAGCCCCAAGAGTGTCCAGCCTTATATCTCATCCAGCTGTGGGTCTAGATATGGTCAATCCAGGTTGCATCAGAAACCCTGAACGGATTTTGTAAGAATTTCTCTCTCTTTCACTGTCTTTGCTTTGTGGCTTTTTTAAAGTAATGTATGTTTAGAATGGGGTTTGGCTGCTTTTCCCTGCTGTGTTTATGCCGCTTTACACCCTCTTGATTCACTTGCAGAGAGATATCAATACATAGGTTTTCAGATTCATACTAGTCAGATATATTCTTGTGCGGTGACTAGGGGGTGTTGAGTCCAGTTCAGTGAGCAGGGAAAAGGCCTTGTCTATTACATATTTGGCTTATGGAGCGGTGTCTGAGCTAATTTCAAACCCTTGTTTTATGCATCACCCCACCTCACCTCTCCGGTTAAGCAGCCATAGTGTGTCTTCTAAAGGTGTGCCTCTGTTCTGTTTTGTAATTCAGTTCAAGTGTAGCGATTTTGACATTCCCTCTATAAGCGATATCTTAGGATAAGTGCCTTTTTCTGTGTGACTATTTCACTTAGAATCATCGTACCTAAATCCACTCATCATGCTGCTAACTAGCCTTATGACATTGATTTCATGGCTGAGTGATATTGCATTGTGCCAAGTACCACCATTTCTTTATCCATTTTTCTCTTTCCTGGGATATTGTAGGTGTACCGAAGCGGAGGTTCTTGGCAACAGAGCAGCCGTAAAGTTTGGGGTGCCTGTGTCTTGTTGATTTTTAGTTTTCCCAATTTATACGCCCATGAGTGGAAGTGCCCTATGCTCTCAACGCTGTGTTTATTACTTGTTTCAGGACACACCGTAGTCTTCTCCAGAGTGCCTGTTGGCAATTTACATCCCACCCATCAGCGTAGCAAGGCTCCCATGTCTCCATGGCCTCTCCTGCTATTCTGGTTTTTACAGTTTGTTCAGCATGGCCCTTTTGACCGAGGGCAAGCGAGACTTCTTTGTAGCGCTGATTTGCCCTTCCGGCTTGCTTGGTTGGCCAAAAAGGGCGTATGCGTTTTTTCCTGAATATATTCAGGAAAAAGCGCATACGCCCTTTTTGGCCAAGGGCATCATTGTCAACATTTTGCCGCTTTTCATGTGCTTTAAAGGCGAGTCGAATCTACCTCCTGAAATCTGTTTCCTGCAAATCTGCCTTGCTTTCAAATCCTCTTCGTTGCCTTCCCTCAATATATTTGTGGACGAGAGTTCTCATTTATAACTCTGCACGTTTGTGAATTGCAGTGCCCCTGAGCTCCATTTGTCTCCTCGCTTTTTTGGGAGCTGGCCGCAAAAGCGCAGGATTGCTTCAGGCCCTTTTTTGGTTCTGGGGGGCAGGCTGAGCCTGTGGTTCATTCTTCTTCCTGATGTGAAAATGGAGTGACCTGTGCCTGTCCCAACACCTAGGGCTAGTCTCTCGTTGGTTCCCCGTCTTCCCGTTCATCCTCAGGACAAACTGCAACCTGGACGAAACAGGAGGTTAAAGGTGCTGATTCTCCAAGTAGGGAGATGGTTAGTCAAGCGGCTGGAATGGCGAACCCGAGCACAAGGAGAGGAGAAATGAGGTGCGTTTTAGAAACTTTTTCCGATCTCACGGCATACCATCTTCTGGGTTTCCCATGCATGTTTTGATGTACGAAGATGCCCTTGTACCTGGAGATTTGAGACCCATGGGGTGGGTACCCCGCAGTATTACTTTAAAGTATCTGCATTTGCTCACCCAACCTCACCAATCCTCTCAGCCGCAAGAGTGTCCAGCCTTATGTCTCATCCAGCTGTGGGTCTAGATATGGTCAATCCAGGTTGCATCAGAAACCCTGAACGGATTTTGTAAGAATTTCTCTCTCTTTCACTGTCTTTGCTTTGTGGCTTTTTTAAAGTAATGTATGTTTAGAATGGGGTTTGGCTGCTTTTCCCTGCTGTGTTTATGCCGCTTTACACCCTCTTGATTCACTTGCAGAGAGATATCGATACATAGGTTTTCAGATTCATACTAGTCAGATATATTCTTGTCCGGTGACTAGGGGGTGTTGAGTCCAGTTCACTGAGAAGGGAGTAGGCCATGTCTATTACATATTTGGCTTATGGAGCGGTGTCTGAGCTAATTTCAAACCCTTGTTTTATGCATCACCCCACCTCACCTTTCCGGTTAAGCAGCCATAGTGTGTCTTCTAAAGGTGTGCCTCTGTTCTGTTTTGTAATTCACTTCAAGTGTAGTGATTTTGACATTCCCTCTATAAGCGATATCTTAGGATAAGTGCCTTTTTCTGTGTGACTTATTTCACTTAGAATCATCGTACCTAAATCCACTCATCATGCTGCTAACTAGCCTTATGACATTGATTTCATGGCTGAGTGATATTCCATTGTGCCAAGTACCACCATTTCTTTATCCATTTTTCTCTTTCCTGGGATATTGAAGGTGTACCGAAGCGGAGGTTCTTGGCAACAGAGCAGCCATAAAGTTTGGGGTGCCTGTGTCTTGTTGATTTTTAGTTTTCCCAATTTATACGCCCATTAGTGGAAGTGCCCTATGCTCTCTACGCTGTGTTTATTATTTGTTTCAGGACACACCGTACTCTTCTCCAGAGTGCCTGTTGGCAATTTACATCCCGCCCATCAGCGTAGCAAGGCTCCCATGTCTCCATGGCCTGTCCAGCTTTTCTGCTTTTTACACTTTGTTCAGCATGGCCTTTTGACCGAGGGCAAGCGAGACTTCTTTGTAGCGCTGATTTGCCATTCCGGCTTGCTTGGTTGGCCAAAAAGGGCGTATGCGTTTTTTCCTGAATATATTCAGGAAAAAACGCATACGCCCTTTTTGACCAAGGGCATCATTGTCAACGTTTTGCCGCTTTTCATGTGCTTTAAAGGCGAGTCGAATCTACCTCCTGAAATCTGTTTCCTGCAAATCTGCCTTGCTTTCAAATCCTCTTCATTGCCTTCCCTCAATATATTTGTGGACGAGAGTTCTCATTTATAACTCTGCACGTTTGTGAATTGCTGTGCCCCTGAGCTCCATTAGTCTCCTCGCTTTTTTGGGAGCTGGCCGCAAAAGCGCAGGATTGCTTCAGGCCCTATTTTGGTTTTGGGGGGCAGGCTGAGCCTGTGGTTCATTCTTCTTCCTGATGGGAAAATGGAGTGACCTGTGCCTGTCCCAACACCTAGGGCTAGTCTCTCGTTGGTTCCCCGTCTTCCCGTTCATCCTCAGGACAAATTGCAACCTGGACGAAACAGGAGGTTAAAGGTGCTGATTCTCCAAGTAGGGAGATGGTTAGTCAAGCGGCTGGAATGGCGAACCCGAGCACAAGGAGAGGAGAAATGAGGTGCGTTTTAGAAACCTTTCCCGATCTCATGGCATACCATCTTCTGGGTTTCCCATGCATGTTTTGATGTAGGAAGATGCCCTTGTACCTGGAGATTTGAGACCCATGGGGTGTGTTCCCCGCAGTGTTACTTTAAATTATCTGCGTTTGCTCACCCAACCTCAGCAATCCTCTCAGCCCCAAGAGTGTCCAGCCTTATATCTCATCCAGCTGTGGGTCTAGATATGGTCAATCCAGGTTGCATCAGAAACCCTGAACGGATTTTGTAAGAATTTCTCTCTCTTTCACTGTCTTTGCTTTGTGGCTTTTTTAAAGTAACGTATGTTTAGAATGGGGTTTGGCTGCTTTTCCCTGCTGTGTTTATGCCGCTTTACACCCTCTTGATTCACTTGCAGAGAGATATCAATACATAGGTTTTCAGATTCATACTAGTCAGATATATTCTTGTGCGGTGACTAGGGGGTGTTGAGTCCAGTTCAGTGAGCAGGGAAAAGGCCTTGTCTATTACATATTTGGCTTATGGAGCGGTGTCTGAGCTAATTTCAAACCCTTGTTTTATGCATCACCCCACCTCACCTCTCCGGTTAAGCAGCCATAGTGTGTCTTCTAAAGGTGTGCCTCTGTTCTGTTTTGTAATTCAGTTCAAGTGTAGCGATTTTGACATTCCCTCTATAAGCGATATCTTAGGATAAGTGCCTTTTTCTGTGTGACTATTTCACTTAGAATCATCGTACCTAAATCCACTCATCATGCTGCTAACTAGCCTTATGACATTGATTTCATGGCTGAGTGATATTGCATTGTGCCAAGTACCACCATTTCTTTATCCATTTTTCTCTTTCCTGGGATATTGTAGGTGTACCGAAGCGGAGGTTCTTGGCAACAGAGCAGCCGTAAAGTTTGGGGTGCCTGTGTCTTGTTGATTTTTAGTTTTCCCAATTTATACGCCCATGAGTGGAAGTGCCCTATGCTCTCAACGCTGTGTTTATTACTTGTTTCAGGACACACCGTAGTCTTCTCCAGAGTGCCTGTTGGCAATTTACATCCCACCCATCAGCGTAGCAAGGCTCCCATGTCTCCATGGCCTCTCCTGCTATTCTGGTTTTTACAGTTTGTTCAGCATGGCCCTTTTGACCGAGGGCAAGCGAGACTTCTTTGTAGCGCTGATTTGCCCTTCCGGCTTGCTTGGTTGGCCAAAAAGGGCGTATCAGTTTTTTCCTGAATATATTCAGGAAAAAGCGCATACGCCCTTTTTGGCCAAGGGCATCATTGTCAACATTTTGCCGCTTTTCATGTGCTTTAAAGGCGAGTCGAATCTACCTCCTGAAATCTGTTTCCTGCAAATCTGCCTTGCTTTCAAATCCTCTTCGTTGCCTTCCCTCAATATATTTGTGGACGAGAGTTCTCATTTATAACTCTGCACGTTTGTGAATTGCAGTGCCCCTGAGCTCCATTTGTCTCCTCGCTTTTTTGGGAGCTGGCCGCAAAAGCGCAGGATTGCTTCAGGCCCTATTTTGGTTCTGGGGGACAGGCTGAGCCTGTGGTCCATTCTTCTTCCTGATGGGAAAATGGAGTGACCTGTGCCAGTCCCAACACCTAGGGCTAGTCTCTCGTTGGTTCCCCGTCTTCCCGTTCATCCTCAGGACAAATTGCAACCTGGACGAAACAGGAGGTTAAAGGTGCTGATTCTCCAAGTAGGGAGATGTTTAGTCAAGCGGCTGGAATGGCGAACCCGAGCACAAGGAGAGGAGAAATGAGGTGCGTTTTAGAAACCTTTCCCGATCTCACGGCATACCATCTTCTGGGTTTCCCATGCATGTTTTGATGTAGGAAGATGCCCTTGTACCTGGAGATTTGAGACCCATGGGGTGTGTTCCCCGCAGTGTTACTTTAAATTATCTGCGTTTGCTCACCCAACCTCACCAATCCTCTCAGCCCCAAGAGTGTCCAGCCTTATATCTTATCCAGCTGTGGGTCTCGATATGGTCAATCCAGGTTTCATCAGAGACCCTGAACGGATTTTGTAAGAATTTCTCTCTCTTTCACTGTCTTTGCTTTGTGGCTTGTATAAAGTAATGGATGTTTAGAATGGGGTTGGGCTGCTTTTCCCTGCTGTGTTGATGCCGCTTTACACCCTCTTGATTCACTTGCAGAGAGATATCAATACATAGGTTTTCAGATTCATACTAGTCAGATATATTCTTGTGCGGTGACTAGGGGGTGTTGAGTCCAGTTCACTGAGCAGGGAGTAGGCCTTGTCTATTACATATTTGGCTTATGGAGCGGTGTCTGAGCTAATTTCAAACCCTTGTTTTATGCATCACCCCACCTCACCTTTCCGTTTAAGCAGCCATAGTGTGTCTTCTAAAGGTGTGCCTCTGTTCTATTTAGTAATTCAGTTCAAGTGTAGCGATTTTGACATTCCCTCTATAAGCGATATCTTAGGATAAGTGTCTTTTTCTGTGTGACTTATTTCACTTAGAATCATCGTACCTAAATCCACTCATCATGCTGCTAACTAGCCTTTTGTCATTGATTTCATGGCTGAGTGATATTCCATTGTGCCAAGTACCACCATTTCTTTATCCATTTTTCTCTTTCCTGGGATATTGAAGGTGTACCGAAGCGGAGGTTCTTGGCAACAGAGCAGCCGTAAAGTTTGGGGTGCCTGTGTCTTGTTGACTTTTAATTTTCCCAATTTATACGCCCATGAGTGGAAGTGCCCTATGCTCTCAACGCTGTGTTTATTACTTGTTTCAGGACACACCGTACTCTTCTCCAGAGTGCCTGTTGGGAATTTACATCCCGCCCATCAGCATAGCAAGGCTCGCATGTCTCCATGGCCTGTCCTGCTTTTCTGTTTTTTACAGTTTGTTCAGCATGGCCCTTTTGACCGAGGGCAAGCGAGACTTCTTTGTAGCGCTGATTTGCCCTTCCGGCTTGCTTGGTTGGCCAAAAAGGGCGTATGCGTTTTTTCCTGAAGGAAAAAACGCATACGCCCTTTTTCGCCAAGGGCATCATTGTCAACGTTTTGCCGCTTTTCATGTGCTTTAAAGGCGAGTCGAATCTACCTCCTGAAATCTGTTTCTTGCAAATCTGCCTTGCTTTCAAATCCTCTTCATTGCCTTCCGTCAATATATTTGTGGACGAGAGTTCTCATTAATAACTCTGCACGTTTGTGAATTGCAGTGCCCCTGAGCTCCATTTGTCTCCTCGCTTTTTTGGGAGCTGGCCGCAAAAGCGCAGGATTGCTTCAGGCCCTATTTTGGTTCTGGGGGGCAGGCTGAGCCTGTGGTTCATTCTTCTTCCTGATGGGAAAATGGAGTGACCTATGCCTGTCCCCACACCTAGGGCTCGTCTCTCATTGGTTCCACGTCTTCCCGTTCATCCTCAGGACAGATTGCAACCTGTACAATCAGGAGGTTAAAGGTGCTCATTCTCCAAATGGGGAGATGGTTAGTCAAGCAGCTGGAATGGTGAACCCGAGCACAAGGAGAGGAGAAATGAGGTGCGTTTTAGAAACCTTTCCCGATCTCATGGCATACCATCTTCTGGGTTTCCCATGCATGTTTTGATGTAGGAAGATGCCCTTGTACCTGGAGATTTGAGACCCATGGGGTGTGTTCCACGCAGTGTTACTTTAAAGTATCTGCGTTTGCTCACCCAACCTCACCAATCCTCTCAGCCCCAAGAGTGTCCAGCCTTATGTCTCATCCAGCTGTGGGTCTAGATATGGTCAATCCAGGTTGCATCAGAGACCCTGAACGGATTTTGTAAGAATTTCTCTCTCTTTCACTGTCTTTGCTTTGTGGGTTTTTTAAAGTAATGTATGTTTAGAATGGGGTTTGGCTGCTTTTCCCTGCTGTGTTTATGCCGCTTTACACCCTCTTGATTCACTTGCAGAGAGATATCGATACATAGGTTTTCAGATTCATACTAGTCAGATATATTCTTGTCCGGTGACTAGGGGGTGTTGAGTCCAGTTCACTGAGAAGGGAGTAGGCCTTGTCTATTACATATTTGGCTTATGGAGCAGTGTCTGAGCTAATTTCAAACCCTTGTTTTATGCATCACCCCACCTCACCTTTCCGGTTAAGCAGCCATAGTGTGTCTTCTAAAGGTGTGCCTCTGTTCTGTTTTGTAATTCACTTCAAGTGTAGCGATTTTGACATTCCCTCTATAAGCGATATCTTAGGATAAGTGCCTTTTTCTGTGTGACTTATTTCACTTAGAATCATCGTACCTAAATCCACTCATCATGCTGCTAACTAGCCTTATGACAT
>NW_026871804.1:0-41222 GCF_028564815.1 Eubalaena glacialis | reverse complement strand
AAAATAGAGTGACCTGTGCCTGTCCCAACACCTAGAGCTAGTCTCTCATTGGTTCCCCCTCTTCCCGTTCATCCTCAGGACAAATTGCAACCTGTACGAAACAGGAGGGTAACGGTGCTGATTCTCCAAGTAGGGAGATTGTTGGTAAAGCGGCTGGAATGGCGAACCCGAGCACAAGGAGAGGAGAAATGAGGTGCGTTTTACAAACCTTTCCCGATCACACGGTGTACCATCTTCTGGGTTTCCCAGGCATGTTTTCGATGTAGGAAGATGCCCTTGAACCTGGAGATTTGGGACCCATGGGATGGGTACCACGCAGTATTACTTTAAAGGGTCTGCGTTTGCTCGCCCAACCTCACCAATCCTCTCAGCCCCAAGAGTGTCCAGCCTTCTGTCTCATCCAGCTGTGTGTCTAGATAGGGTCAATCCACGTGGCATCAGAGCCCCTGAACGGATTTTGTAAGAATTTCTCTCTCTTTCACTGTCTTTGTTTTATGGGGGTTTTTTTTGAGTAATTTATTTTTATAATGGGGTTTAGCTGCTTTTCACTGCTGTGTTTATGCCGCTTTACACCCTCTTGATTCACTTCCCGAGAGATATCAATACATACGTTTTAAGATTCTTACTAGTCAGATATATTCTTGTGTGGTGAATAGGGGGTGTTGAGTCCAGTTCACTGAGCAGGGAGTAAGTCTTGTCTATTGCATATTTGGCTTATGGAACGGTATCTGAGCTAATTTCAAACCCTTGTTTTATGCATCACCCCACCTGACCTTTCCCGTTAAGCAGCCATAGTGTGTTTTCTAAACGTGTGACTCTGTTCTGTTTTGTAATTCATTTCAAGGGTAGCGATTTTGACATTCCCTCTATAAGGGATATCTTAGGATAAGTGTCTTTTTCTGTGTGACTTATTTCACTTAGAGTCATCGTACCTAAATCCACTCATCATGCTGCTACTAGCCTTTTGACATTGATTTCATGGCTGAGTGATATTCCATTGTGCATAAGTACCACAACTTCTTTATCCATTTTTCTCTTTCCTGGGCTATTTAAGGTGTACCGAAGTGGAGGTTCTTGTAAACAGAGCAGCCCTACACTTTGGGGTGCCTGTGTCTTGTGGATTTTCAGTTTTCCCAATGTATACGCCCATGAGTGGAAGTGCCCTATGCTCTCTAAGCTGTGTTTATTACATGTTTCAGGACACACCGTACACTTCTCCAGAGTGGCTGTTGGCAATTTACATCCCGCCCATCAGCGTAGCAAGGCTCCCATGTCTCCATGGCCTGCCCTGCATTTCTGGTTTTTACACTTTTTTCAGCATGGCCCTTTTGACCGATGGCAAGCGAGACTTCTTTGTAGTGCTGATTTGCTCTTCTGGCTTTCTTGGTTGGCCAAAAACGGCGTATGCGTTTTTTCCTGAATATATTCAGGAAAAAACGCATACGCCCTTTTTGGCCAAGGGCATCATGGTCGACGTTTTGCCGCTTTTCATTTGCTTTAAAGGCGAGTCGAATCTACCTCCTGAAATCTGTTTCCTGCAATTCTACCTTGCTTTCCAATCCTCTTCGTTGCCTTCCCTCAATATATTTGTGGACGAGAGTTATCATTTCTAACTCTGCAGGTTTGTGAATTGCAGTGCCCCTGAGCTCCATTTGTCAACTCGCTTTTTTGGGAGCTGGCCGCAAAAGCGCAGGATTGCTTCAGGCCCTATTCTGGTTCCGGAGGGGCAGGCTGAGCCTGTGGTTCATTCTTCTTCCTGATGGGGAAATAGAGTGACCTGTGCCTGTCCCAACACCTAGAGCTACTCTCTCATTGGTTCCCCCTCTTCCCGTTCATCCTCAGGACAAATTGCAATCTGTACGAAACACAGGGTAACGGTGCTGATTCTCCAAGTAGGGAGATTGTTGGTAAAGTGGCTGGAATGGCGAACCCCAGCACAAGGAGAGGAGAAATGAGGTGCGTTTTACAAACCTTTCCCGATCACACGGTGTACCATCTTCTGGGTTTCCCAGGCATGTTTTCGATGTAGGAAGATGCCCTTGAACCTGGAGATTTGGGACCCATGGGATGGGTACCACGCAGTATTACTTTAAAGGGTCTGCGTTTGCTCGCCCAACCTCACCAATCCTCTCAGCCCCAAGAGTGTCCAGCCTTCTGTCTCATCCAGCTGTGGGTCTAGATATGGTCAATCCAGGTGGCATCAGAGCCCCTGAACGGATTTTGTAAGAATTTCTCTCTCTTTCACTGTCTTTGTTTTATGGGGTTTTTTTTTGAGTAATTTATTTTTATAATGGTGTTTAGCTGCTTTTCACTGCTGTGTTTATGCCGCTTTACACCCTCTTGATTCACTTCCCGAGAGATATCAATACATAGGTTTTAAGATTCTTACTAGTCAGATATATTCTTGTGCGGTGAATAGGGGATGTTGAGTCCAGTTCACTGAGCAGGGTGTAGGTCTTGTCTATTACATATTTGGCTTATGGAACGGTATCTGAGCTAATTTCAAACCCTTGTTTTATGCATCACCCCACCTCTCCTTTCCCGGTAAGCAGCCATATTGTGTTTTCTAAACGTGTGACTCTATTCTGTTTTGTAATTCAGTTCAAGGGTAGCGATTTTGACATTTTCTCTATAAGTGATATCTTAGGATAAGTGTCTTTTTCTGTGTCACTTATTTCACTTAGAGTCATCGTACCTAAATCCACTCATCATGCTGCTACTAGCCTTATGACACTGATTTCATGGCTGAGTGATATTCCATTGTGCATAAGTACCACAACTTCTTTATCCATTTTTCTCTTTCCTGGGCTATTTAAGGTGTACCGAAGTGGAGGTTCTTGTAAACAGAGCAGCCCTACACTTTGGGGTGACGGTGTCTTGTGGATTTTCAGTTTTCCCAATGTATACGCCCATGAGTGGAAGTGCCCTATGCTCTCTAAGCTGTGTTTATTACATGTTTCAGGACACACCGTACACTTCTCCAGAGTGGCTGTTGGCAATTTACATCCCGCCCATCAGCGTAGCAAGGCTCCCATGTCTCCATGACCTGTCCTGCATTTCTGGGTTTTACACTTTTTTCAGCATGGCCCTTTTGACCGATGGCAAGCGAGACTTCTTTGTAGTGCTGATTTGCCTTTCCGGCTTGCTTGGTTGGCCAAAAAGGGCGTATGCGTTTTTTCCTGAATATATTCAGGAAAAAACGCATACGCCCTTTTTGGCCAAGGGCATCATTGTCGACGTTTTGCCGCTTTTCATGTGCTTTAAAGGCGAGTCGAATCTACCTCCTGAAATCTGTTTCCTGCAATTCTGCCTTGCTTTCCAATCCTCTTCGTTGCCTTCCCTCAATATATTTGTGGACGAGAGTTATCATTTCTAACTCTGCAGGTTTGTGAATTGCAGTGCCCCTGAGCTCCATTTGTCAAGTCGCTTTTTTGGGAGCTGGCCGCAAAAGCGCAGGATTGCTTCAGGCCCTATTCTGGTTCCGGGGGGGCAGGCTGAGCCTGTGGTTCATTCTTCTTCCTGATGGGAAAATAGAGTGACCTGTGAATGTCCCAACACCTAGAGCTAGTCTCTCATTGGTTCCCCCTCTTCCCGTTCATCCTAGGACAAATTGCAACCTGTACGAAACAGGAGGGTAACGGTGCTGATTCTCCAAGTAAGGAGATTGTTGGTAAAGCGGCTGGAATGGCGAACCCGAGCACAAGGATAGGAGAAATGAGGTGCGTTTTAGAAACCTTTCCTGATCACACGGTGTACCATCTTCTGGGTTTCCCAGCATGTTTTCGATGTAGGAAGATGCCCTTGAACCTGGAGATTTGGGACCCATGGGATGGGTACCACGCAGTATTACTTTAAAGGGTCTGCGTTTGCTCGCCCAACCTCACCAATCCTCTCAGCCCCAAGAGTGTCCAGCCTTCTGTCTCATCCAGCTGTGGGTCTAGATATGGTCAATCCAGGTGGCATCAGAGCCCCTGAACGGATTTTGTAAGAATTTCTCTCTCTTTCACTGTCTTTGTTTTATGGGGTTTTTTTTGAGTAATTTATTTTTATAATGGGGTTTAGCTGCTTTTCACTGCTGTGATTATGCCGCTTTACACCCTCTTGATTCACTTCCCGAGAGATATCAATACATAGGTTTTAAAATTCTTACTAGTCAGATATATTCTTGTGTGGTGAATAGGGGGTGTTGAGTCCAGTTCACTGAGCAGGGAGTAGGTCTTGTCTATTACATATTTGGCTTATGGAACGGTATCTGAGCTAATTTGAAACCCTTGTTTTATGTATCACCCCACCTGATCTTTCCCGTTAAGCAGCCATAGTGTGTTTTCTAAACGTGTGACTCTGTTCTGTTTTGTAATTCAGTTCAAAGGTAGCGATTTTGACATTCCCTCTATAAGTGATATCTTAGGATAAGTGTCTTTTTCTGTGTCACTTATTTCACTTAGAGTCATCGTACCTAAATCCACTCATCATGCTGCTACTAGCCTTATGCCATTGATTTCATGGCTGAGTGATATTCCATTGTGCATAAGTACCACAACTTCTTTATCCATTTTTCTCTTTCCTGGGCTATTTAAGGTGTACCGAAGTGGAGGTTCTCGTAAACAGAGCAGCCCTACACTTTGGGGTGCCGGTGTCTTGTGGATTTTCAGTTTTCCCAATGTATACGCCCATGAGTGGAAGTGCCCTATGCTCTCTAAGCTGTGTTTATTACATGTTTCAGGACACACCGTACACTTCTCCAGAGTGGCTGTTGGCAATTTACATCCCGCCCATCAGCGTAGCAAGGCTCCCATGTCTCCATGGCCTGTCCTGCATTTCTGGTTTTTACACTTTTTTCAGCATGGCCCTTTTGACCGATGGCAAGCGAGACTTCTTTGTAGTGCTGATTTGCCTTTCCGGCTTGCTTGGTTGGCCAAAAAGGGCGTATGCGTTTTTTCCTGAATATATTCAGGAAAAAACGCATACGCCCTTTTTGGCCAAGGGCATCATTGTCGACGTTTTGCCGCTTTTCATGTGCTTTAAAGGCGAGTCGAATCTACCTCCTGAAATCTGTTTCCTGCAATTCTGCCTTGCTTTCCAATCCTCTTCGTTGCCTTCCCTCAATATATTTGTGGACGAGAGTTATCATTTCTAACTCTGCAGGTTTGTGAATTGCAGTGCCCCTGAGCTCCATTTGTCAACTCGCTTTTTTGGGAGCTGGCCGCAAAAGCGCAGGATTGCTTCAGGCCCTATTCTGGTTCCGGGGGGGCAGGCTGAGCCTGTGGTTCATTCTTCTTCCTGATGGGAAAATAGAGTGACCTGTGCCTGTCCCAACACCTAGAGCTAGTCTCTCATTGGTTCCCCCTCTTCCCGTTCATCCTCAGGACAAATTGCAACCTGTACGAAACAGGAGGGTAACGGTGCTGATTCTCCAAGTAGGGAGATTGTTGGTAAAGCGGCTGGAATGGCGAACCCCAGCACAAGGAGAGGAGAAATGAGGTGCGTTTTACAAACCTTTCCCGATCACACGGTGTACCATCTTCTGGGTTTCCCAGGCATGTTTTCGATGTAGGAAGATGCCCTTGAACCTGGAGATTTGGGACCCATGGGATGGGTACCACGCAGTATTACTTTAAAGGGTCTGCGTTTGCTCACCCAACCTCACCAATCCTCTCAGCCCCAAGAGTGTCCAGCCTTCTGTCTCATCCAGCTGTGGGTCTAGATATGGTCAATCCAGGTGGCATCAGAGCCCCTGAACGGATTTTGTAAGAATTTCTCTCTCTTTCACTGTCTTTGTTTTATGGGGTTTTTTTTGAGTAATTTATTTTTATAATGGGGTTTAGCTGCTTTTCACTGCTGTGATTATGCCGCTTTACACCCTCTTGATTCACTTCCCGAGAGATATCAATACATAGGTTTTAAGATTCTTACTAGTCAGATATATTCTTGTGTGGTGAATAGGGGGTGTTGAGTCCAGTTCACTGAGCAGGGAGTAGGTCTTGTCTATTACATATTTGGCTAATGGAACGGTATCTGAGCTAATTTGAAACCTTTGTTTTATGTATCACCCCACCTGATCTTTCCCGTTAAGCAGCCATAGTGTGTTTTCTAAACGTGTGACTCTGTTCTGTTTTGTAATTCAGTTCAAAGGTAGCGATTTTGACATTCCCTCTATAAGTGATATCTTAGGATAAGTGTCTTTTTCTGTGTGACTTATTTCACTTAGAGTCATCATACCTAAATCCACTCATCATGGTGCTACTAGCCTTATGACACTGATTTCATGGCTGAGTGATATTCCATTGTGCATAAGTACCACAACTTCTTTATCCATTTTTCTCTTTCCTGGGCTATTTAAGGTGTACCGAAGTGGAGGTTCTCGTAAACAGAGCAGCCCTACACTTTGGGGTGCCGGTGTCTTGTGGATTTTCAGTTTTCCCAATGTATACGCCCATGAGTGGAAGTGCCCTATGCTCTCTAAGCTGTGTTTATTACATGTTTCAGGACACACCGTACACTTCTCCAGAGTGGCTGTTGGCAATTTACATCCCGCCCATCAGCGTAGCAAGGCTCCCATGTCTCCATGGCCTGTCCTGCATTTCTGGTTTTTACACTTTTTTCAGCATGGCCCTTTTGACCGATGGCAAGCGAGACTTCTTTGTAGTGCTGATTTGCCTTTCCGGCTTGCTTGGTTGGCCAAAAAGGGCGTATGCGTTTTTTCCTGAATATATTCAGGAAAAAACGCATACGCCCTTTTTGGCCAAGGGCATCATTGTCGACGTTTTGCCGCTTTTCATGTGCTTGAAAGGCGAGTCGAATCTACCTCCTGAAATCTGTTTCCTGCAATTCTGCCTTGCTTTCCAATCCTCTTCGTTGCCTTCCCTCAATATATTTGTGGACGAGAGTTATCATTTCTAACTCTGCAGGTTTGTGAATTGCAGTGCCCCTGAGCTCCATTTGTCAAGTCGCTTTTTTGGGAGCTGGCCGCAAAAGCGCAGGATTGCTTCAGGCCCTATTCTGGTTCCGGGGGGGCAGGCTGAGCCTGTGGTTCATTCTTCTTCCTGATGGGAAAATAGAGTGACCTGTGAATGTCCCAACACCTAGAGCTAGTCTCTCATTGGTTCCCCCTCTTCCCGTTCATCCTAGGACAAATTGCAACCTGTACGAAACAGGAGGGTAATGGTGCTGATTCTCCAAGTAAGGAGATTGTTGGTAAAGCGGCTGGAATGGCGAACCCGAGCACAAGGATAGGAGAAATGAGGTGCGTTTTAGAAACCTTTCCTGATCACACGGTGTACCATCTTCTGGGTTTCCCAGCATGTTTTCGATGTAGGAAGATGCCCTTGAACCTTGAGATTTGGGACCCATGGGATGGGTACCACGCAGTATTACTTTAAAGGGTCTGCGTTTGCTCGCCCAACCTCACCAATCCTCTCAGCCCCAAGAGTGTCCAGCCTTCTGTCTCATCCAGCTGTGGGTCTAGATATGGTCAATCCAGGTGGCATCAGAGCCCCTGAACGGATTTTGTACGAATTTCTCTCTCTTTCACTGTCTTTGTTTTATGGGGTTTTTTTTGAGTAATTTATTTTTATAATGGGGTTTAGCTGCTTTTCACTGCTGTGATTATGCCGCTTTACACCCTCTTGATTCCCTTCCCGAGAGATATCAATACATAGGTTTTAAGATTCTTACTAGTCAGATATATTCTTGTGTGGTGAATAGGGGGTGTTGAGTCCAGTTCACTGAGCAGGGAGTAGGTCTTGTCTATTACATATTTGGCTAATGGAACGGTATCTGAGCTAATTTGAAACCCTTGTTTTATGTATCACCCCACCTGATCTTTCCCGTTAAGCAGCCATAGTGTGTTTTCTAAACGTGTGACTCTGTTCTGTTTTGTAATTCAGTTCAAAGGTAGCGATTTTGACATTCCCTCTATAAGTGATATCTTAGGATAAGTGTCTTTTTCTGTGTCACTTATTTCACTTAGAGTCATCGTACCTAAATCCACTCATCATGCTGCTACTAGCCTTATGCCATTGATTTCATGGCTGAGTGATATTCCATTGTGCATAAGTACCACAACTTCTTTATCCATTTTTCTCGTTCCTGGGCTATTTAAGGTGTACCGAAGTGGAGGTTCTCGTAAACAGAGCAGCCCTACACTTTGGGGTGCCAGTGTCTTGTGGATTTTCAGTTTTCCCAATGTATACGCCCATGAGTGGAAGTGCCCTATGCTCTCTAAGCTGTGTTTATTACATGTTTCAGGACACACCGTACACTTCTCCAGAGTGGCTGTTGGCAATTTACATCCCGCCCATCAGCGTAGCAAGGCTCCCATGTCTCCATGGCCTGTCCTGCATTTCTGGTTTTTACACTTTTTTCAGCATGGTCCTTTTGACCGATGGCAAGCGAGACTTCCTTGTAGTGCTGATTTGCCTTTCCGGCTTGCTTGGTTGGCCAAAAAGGGCGTATGCGTTTTTTCCTGAATATATTCAGGAAAAAACGCATACGCCCTTTTTGGCCAAGGGCATCATTGTCGACGTTTTGCCGCTTTTCATGTGCTTTAAAGGCGAGTCGAATCTACCTCCTGAAATCTGTTTCCTGCAATTCTGCCTTGCTTTCCAATCCTCTTCGTTGCCTTCCCTCAATATATTTGTGGACGAGAGTTATCATTTCTAACTCTGCAGGTTTGTGAATTGCAGTGCCCCTGAGCTCCATTTGTCAACTCGCTTTTTTGGGAGCTGGCCGCAAAAGCGCAGGATTGCTTCAGGCCCTATTCTGGTTCCGGGGGGGCAGGCTGAGCCTGTGGTTCATTCTTCTTCCTGATGGGAAAATAGAGTGAACTGTGCCGGTCCCAACACCTAGAGCTAGTCTCTCAGTGGTTCCCCCTCTTCCCGTTCATCCTAGGACAAATTGCAACCTGTACGAAACAGGAGGGTAACGGTGCTGATTCTCCAAGTAAGGAGATTGTTGGTAAAGCGGCTGGAATGGCGAACCCGAGCACAAGGATAGGAGAAATGAGGTGCGTTTTAGAAACCTTTCCTGATCACACGGTGTACCATCTTCTGGGTTTCCCAGGCATGTTTTCGATGTAGGAAGATGCCCTTGAACCTGGAGATTTGGGACCCATGGGATGGGTACCACGCAGTATTACTTTAAAGGGTCTGCGTTTGCTCGCCCAACCTCACCAATCCTCTCAGCCCCAAGAGTGTCCAGCCTTCTGTCTCATCCAGCTGTGGGTCTAGATATGGTCAATCCAGGTGGCATCAGAGCCCCTGAACGGATTTTGTAAGAATTTCTCTCTCTTTCACTGTCTTTGTTTTATGGGGTTTTTTTTGAGTAATTTATTTTTATAATGGGGTTTAGCTGCTTTTCACTGCTGTGTTTATGCCGCTTTACACCCTCTTGTTGCACTTCCCGAGAGATAGCAACACATAGGTTTTAAGATTCTTACTAGTCAGATATATTCTTGTGTGGTGAATAGGGGGTGTTGAGTCCAGTTCACTGAGCAGGGAGTAGGTCTTGTCTATTACATATTTGGCTAATGGAACGGTATCTGAGCTAATTTGAAACCTTTGTTTTATGTATCACCCCACCTGATCTTTCCCGTTAAGCAGCCATAGTGTGTTTTCTAAACGTGTGACTCTGTTCTGTTTTGTAATTCAGTTCAAAGGTAGCGATTTTGACATTCCCTCTATAAGTGATATCTTAGGATAAGTGTCTTTTTCTGTGTCACTTATTTCACTTAGAGTCATCGTACCTAAATCCACTCATCATGCTGCTACTAGCCTTATGACACTGATTTCATGGCTGAGTGATATTCCATTGTGCATAAGTACCACAACTTCTTTATCCATTTTTCTCTTTCCTGGGCTATTTAAGGTGTACCGAAGTGGAGGTTTTTGTAAACAGAGCAGCCCTACACTTTGGGGTGCCGGTGTCTTGTGGATTTTCAGTTTTCCCAATGTATACGCCCATGAGTGGAAGTGCCCTATGCTCTCTAAGCTGTGTTTATTACATGTTTCAGGACACACCGTACACTTCTCCAGAGTGGCTGTTGGCAATTTACATCCCGCCCATCAGCGTAGCAAGGCTCCCATGTCTCCATGACCTGTCCTGCATTTCTGGTTTTTACACTTTTTTCAGCATGGCCCTTTTGACCGATGGCAAGCGAGACTTCTTTGTAGTGCTGATTTGCCTTTCCGGCTTGCTTGGTTGGCCAAAAAGGGCGTATGCGTTTTTTCCTGAATATATTCAGGAAAAAACGCATACGCCCTTTTTGGCCAAGGGCATCATTGTCTACGTTTTGCCGCTTTTCATGTGCTTGAAAGGCGAGTCGAATCTACCTCCTGAAATCTGTTTCCTGCAATTCTGCCTTGCTTTCCAATCCTCTTCGTTGCCTTCCCTCAATATATTTGTGGACGAGAGTTATCATTTCTAACTCTGCAGGTTTGTGAATTGCAGTGCCCCTGAGCTCCATTTGTCAAGTCGCTTTTTTGGGAGCTGGCCGCAAAAGCGCAGGATTGCTTCAGGCCCTATTCTGGTTCCGGGGGGGCAGGCTGAGCCTGTGGTTCATTCTTCTTCCTGATGGGAAAATAGAGTGACCTGTGAATGTCCCAACACCTAGAGCTAGTCTCTCATTGGTTCCCCCTCTTCCCGTTCATCCTAGGACAAATTGCAACCTGTACGAAACAGGAGGGTAATGGTGCTGATTCTCCAAGTAAGGAGATTGTTGGTAAAGCGGCTGGAATGGCGAACCCGAGCACAAGGATAGGAGAAATGAGGTGCGTTTTAGAAACCTTTCCTGATCACACGGTGTACCATCTTCTGGGTTTCCCAGCATGTTTTCGATGTAGGAAGATGCCCTTGAACCTTGAGATTTGGGACCCATGGGATGGGTACCACGCAGTATTACTTTAAAGGGTCTGCGTTTGCTCGCCCAACCTCACCAATCCTCTCAGCCCCAAGAGTGTCCAGCCTTCTGTCTCATCCAGCTGTGGGTCTAGATATGGTCAATCCAGGTGGCATCAGAGCCCCTGAACGGATTTTGTAAGAATTTCTCTCTCTTTCACTGTATTTGTTTTATGGGGTTTTTTTTGAGTAATTCATTTTTATAATGGGGTTTAGCTGCTTTTCACTGCTGTGATTATGCCGCTTTACACCCTCTTGATTCCCTTCCCGAGAGATATCAATACATAGGTTTTAAGATTCTTACTAGTCAGATATATTCTTGTGTGGTGAATAGGGGGTGTTGAGTCCAGTTCACTGAGCAGGGAGTAGGTCTTGTCTATTACATATTTGGCTTATGGAACGGTATCTGAGCTAATTTGAAACCCTTGTTTTATGTATCACCCCACCTGATCTTTCCCGTTAAGCAGCCATAGTGTGTTTTCTAAACGTGTGACTCTGTTCTGTTTTGTAATTCAGTTCAAAGGTAGCGATTTTGACATTCCCTCTATAAGTGATATCTTAGGATAAGTGTCTTTTTCTGTGTGACTTATTTCACTTAGAGTCATCGTACCTAAATCCACTCATCATGCTGCTACTAGCCTTATGCCATTGATTTCATGGCTGAGTGATATTCCATTGTGCATAAGTACCACAACTTCTTTATCCATTTTTCTCTTTCCTGGGCTATTTAAGGTGTACCGAAGTGGAGGTTCTCGTAAACAGAGCAGCCCTACACTTTGGGGTGCCAGTGTCTTGTGGATTTTCAGTTTTCCCAATGTATACGCCCATGAGTGGAAGTGCCCTATGCTCTCTAAGCTGTGTTTATTACATGTTTCAGGACACACCGTACACTTCTCCAGAGTGGCTGTTGGCAATTTACATCCCGCCCATCAGCGTAGCAAGGCTCCCATGTCTCCATGGCCTGTCCTGCATTTCTGGTTTTTACACTTTTTTCAGCATGGTCCTTTTGACCGATGGCAAGCGAGACTTCCTTGTAGTGCTGATTTGCCTTTCCGGCTTGCTTGGTGGGCCAAAAAGGGCGTATGCGTTTTTTCCTGAATATATTCAGGAAAAAACGCATACGCCCTTTTTGATCAAGGGCATCATTGTCGACGTTTTGCCGCTTTTCATGTGCTTTAAAGGCGAGTCGAATCTACCTCCTGAAATCTGTTTCCTGCAATTCTGCCTTGCTTTCCAATCCTCTTCGTTGCCTTCCCTCAATATATTTGTGGACGAGAGTTATCATTTCTAACTCTGCAGGTTTGTGAATTGCAGTGCCCCTGAGCTCCATTTGTCAAGTCGCTTTTTTGGGAGCTGGCCGCAAAAGCGCAGGATTGCTTCAGGCCCTATTCTGGTTCCGGGGGGGCAGGCTGAGCCTGTGGTTCATTCTTCTTCCTGATGGGAAAATAGAGTGAACTGTGCCGGTCCCAACACCTAGAGCTAGTCTCTCATTGGTTCCCCCTCTTCCCGTTCATCCTAGGACAAATTGCAACCTGTACGAAACAGGAGGGTAACGGTGCTGATTCTCCAAGTAGGGAGATTGTTGGTAAAGCGGCTGGAATGGCGAACCCGAGCACAAGGAGAGGAGAAATGAGGTGTGTTTTACAAACCTTTCCCGATCACACGGTGTACCATCTTCTGGGTTTCCCAGCATGTTTTCGATGTAGGAAGATGCCCTTGAACCTGGAGATTTGGGACCCATGGGATGGGTACCACGCAGTATTACTTTAAAGGGTCTGCGTTTGCTCGCCCAACCTCACCAATCCTCTCAGCCCCAAGAGTGTCCAGCCTTCTGTCTCATCCAGCTGTGGGTCTAGATATGGTCAATCCAGGTGGCATCAGAGCCCCTGAACGGATTTTGTAAGAATTTCTCTCTCTTTCACTGTCTTTGTTTTATGGGGTTTTTTTTGAGTAATTTATTTTTATAATGGGGTTTAGCTGCTTTTCACTGCTGTGATTATGCCGCTTTACACCCTCTTGATTCACTTCCCGAGAGATATCAATACATAGGTTTTAAGATTCTTACTAGTCAGATATATTCTTGTGTGGTGAATAGGGGGTGTTGAGTCCAGTTCACTGAGCAGGGAGTAGGTCTTGTCTATTACATATTTGGCTAATGGAACGGTATCTGAGCTAATTTGAAACCTTTGTTTTATGTATCACCCCACCTGATCTTTCCCGTTAAGCAGCCATAGTGTGTTTTCTAAACGTGTGACTCTGTTCTGTTTTGTAATTCAGTTCAAAGGTAGCGATTTTGACATTCCCTCTATAAGTGATATCTTAGGATAAGTGTCTTTTTCTGTGTGACTTATTTCACTTAGAGTCATCATACCTAAATCCACTCATCATGGTGCTACTAGCCTTATGACACTGATTTCATGGCTGAGTGATATTCCATTGTGCATAAGTACCACAACTTCTTTATCCATTTTTCTCTTTCCTGGGCTATTTAAGGTGTACCGAAGTGGAGGTTCTCGTAAACAGAGCAGCCCTACACTTTGGGGTGCCGGTGTCTTGTGGATTTTCAGTTTTCCCAATGTATACGCCCATGAGTGGAAGTGCCCTATGCTCTCTAAGCTGTGTTTATTACATGTTTCAGGACACACCGTACACTTCTCCAGAGTGGCTGTTGGCAATTTACATCCCGCCCATCAGCGTAGCAAGGCTCCCATGTCTCCATGGCCTGTCCTGCATTTCTGGTTTTTACACTTTTTTCAGCATGGCCCTTTTGACCGATGGCAAGCGAGACTTCTTTGTAGTGCTGATTTGCCTTTCCGGCTTGCTTGGTTGGCCAAAAAGGGCGTATGCGTTTTTTCCTGAATATATTCAGGAAAAAACGCATACGCCCTTTTTGGCCAAGGGCATCATTGTCGACGTTTTGCCGCTTTTCATGTGCTTGAAAGGCGAGTCGAATCTACCTCCTGAAATCTGTTTCCTGCAATTCTGCCTTGCTTTCCAATCCTCTTCGTTGCCTTCCCTCAATATATTTGTGGACGAGAGTTATCATTTCTAACTCTGCAGGTTTGTGAATTGCAGTGCCCCTGAGCTCCATTTGTCAAGTCGCTTTTTTGGGAGCTGGCCGCAAAAGCGCAGGATTGCTTCAGGCCCTATTCTGGTTCCGGGGGGGCAGGCTGAGCCTGTGGTTCATTCTTCTTCCTGATGGGAAAATAGAGTGACCTGTGAATGTCCCAACACCTAGAGCTAGTCTCTCATTGGTTCCCCCTCTTCCCGTTCATCCTAGGACAAATTGCAACCTGTACGAAACAGGAGGGTAATGGTGCTGATTCTCCAAGTAAGGAGATTGTTGGTAAAGCGGCTGGAATGGCGAACCCGAGCACAAGGATAGGAGAAATGAGGTGCGTTTTAGAAACCTTTCCTGATCACACGGTGTACCATCTTCTGGGTTTCCCAGCATGTTTTCGATGTAGGAAGATGCCCTTGAACCTTGAGATTTGGGACCCATGGGATGGGTACCACGCAGTATTACTTTAAAGGGTCTGCGTTTGCTCGCCCAACCTCACCAATCCTCTCAGCCCCAAGAGTGTCCAGCCTTCTGTCTCATCCAGCTGTGGGTCTAGATATGGTCAATCCAGGTGGCATCAGAGCCCCTGAACGGATTTTGTACGAATTTCTCTCTCTTTCACTGTCTTTGTTTTATGGGGTTTTTTTTGAGTAATTTATTTTTATAATGGGGTTTAGCTGCTTTTCACTGCTGTGATTATGCCGCTTTACACCCTCTTGATTCCCTTCCCGAGAGATATCAATACATAGGTTTTAAGATTCTTACTAGTCAGATATATTCTTGTGTGGTGAATAGGGGGTGTTGAGTCCAGTTCACTGAGCAGGGAGTAGGTCTTGTCTATTACATATTTGGCTTATGGAACGGTATCTGAGCTAATTTGAAACCCTTGTTTTATGTATCACCCCACCTGATCTTTCCCGTTAAGCAGCCATAGTGTGTTTTCTAAACGTGTGACTCTGTTCTGTTTTGTAATTCAGTTCAAAGGTAGCGATTTTGACATTCCCTCTATAAGTGATATCTTAGGATAAGTGTCTTTTTCTGTGTGACTTATTTCACTTAGAGTCATCGTACCTAAATCCACTCATCATGCTGCTACTAGCCTTATGACACTGATTTCATGGCTGAGTGATATTCCATTGTGCATAAGTACCACAACTTCTTTATCCATTTTTCTCTTTCCTGGGCTACTTAAGGTGTACCGAAGTGGAGGTTCTCGTAAACAGAGCAGCCCTACACTTTGGGGTGCCGGTGTCTTGTGGATTTTCAGTTTTCCCAATGTATACGCCCTTGAGTGGAAGTGCCCTATGCTCT
Source organism: Eubalaena glacialis (assembly GCF_028564815.1). Classification (NCBI taxonomy): domain Eukaryota; kingdom Metazoa; phylum Chordata; class Mammalia; order Artiodactyla; family Balaenidae; genus Eubalaena; species Eubalaena glacialis. The sequence goes on along the minus strand of NW_026871804.1, from coordinate 25,957 downwards.
CTAAGCTGTGTTTATTACATGTTTCAGGACACACCGTACACTTCTCCAGAGTGGCTGTTGGCAATTTACATCCCGCCCATCAGCGTAGCAAGGCTCCCATGTCTCCATGGCCTGTCCTGCATTTCTGGTTTTTACACTTTTTTCAGCATGGTCCTTTTGACCGATGGCAAGCGAGACTTCCTTGTAGTGCTGATTTGCCTTTCCGGCTTGCTTGGTTGGCCAAAAAGGGCGTATGCGTTTTTTCCTGAATATATTCAGGAAAAAACGCATACGCCCTTTTTGGCCAAGGGCATCATTGTCGACGTTTTGCCGCTTTTCATGTGCTTTAAAGGCGAGTCGAATCTACCTCCTGAAATCTGTTTCCTGCAATTCTGCCTTGCTTTCCAATCCTCTTCGTTGCCTTCCCTCAATATATTTGTGGATGAGAGTTATCATTTCTAACTCTGCAGGTTTGTGAATTGCAGTGCCCCTGAGCTCCATTTGTCAAGTCGCTTTTTTGGGAGCTGGCCGCAAAAGCGCAGGATTGCTTCAGGCCCTATTCTGGTTCCGGGGGGGCAGGCTGAGCCTGTGGTTCATTCTTCTTCCTGATGGGAAAATAGAGTGAACTGTGCCGGTCCCAACACCTAGAGCTAGTCTCTCATTGGTTCCCCCTCTTCCCGTTCATCCTAGGACAAATTGCAACCTGTACGAAACAGGAGGGTAACGGTGCTGATTCTCCAAGTAGGGAGATTGTTGGTAAAGCGGCTGGAATGGCGAACCCGAGCACAAGGAGAGGAGAAATGAGGTGTGTTTTACAAACCTTTCCCGATCACACGGTGTACCATCTTCTGGGTTTCCCAGCATGTTTTCGATGTAGGAAGATGCCCTTGAACCTGGAGATTTGGGACCCATGGGATGGGTACCACGCAGTATTACTTTAAAGGGTCTGCGTTTGCTCGCCCAACCTCACCAATCCTCTCAGCCCCAAGAGTGTCCAGCCTTCTGTCTCATCCAGCTGTGGGTCTAGATATGGTCAATCCAGGTGGCATCAGAGCCCCTGAACGGATTTTGTACGAATTTCTCTCTCTTTCACTGTCTTTGTTTTATGGGTTTTTTTTTTGAGTAATTTATTTTTATAATGGGGTTTAGCTGCGTTTCACTGCTGTGATTATGCCGCTTTACACCCTCTTGATTCACTTCCCGAGAGATATCAATACATAGGTTTTAAGATTCTTACTAGTCAGATATATTCTTGTGTGGTGAATAGGGGGTGTTGAGTCCAGTTCACTGAGCAGGGAGTAGGTCTTGTCTATTACATATTTGGCTAATGGAACGGTATCTGAGCTAATTTGAAACCCTTGTTTTATGTATCACCCCACCTGATCTTTCCCGTTAAGCAGCCATAGTGTGTTTTCTAAACGTGTGACTCTGTTCTGTTTTGTAATTCAGTTCAAAGGTAGCGATTTTGACATTCCCTCTATAAGTGATATCTTAGGATAAGTGTCTTTTTCTGTGTCACTTATTTCACTTAGAGTCATCGTACCTAAATCCACTCATCATGCTGCTACTAGCCTTATGCCATTGATTTCATGGCTGAGTGATATTCCATTGTGCATAAGTACCACAACTTCTTTATCCATTTTTCTCGTTCCTGGGCTATTTAAGGTGTACCGAAGTGGAGGTTCTCGTAAACAGAGCAGCCCTACACTTTGGGGTGCCAGTGTCTTGTGGATTTTCAGTTTTCCCAATGTATACGCCCATGAGTGGAAGTGCCCTATGCTCTCTAAGCTGTGTTTATTACATGTTTCAGGACACACCGTACACTTCTCCAGAGTGGCTGTTGGCAATTTACATCCCGCCCATCAGCGTAGCAAGGCTCCCATGTCTCCATGGCCTGTCCTGCATTTCTGGTTTTTACACTTTTTTCAGCATGGTCCTTTTGACCGATGGCAAGCGAGACTTCCTTGTAGTGCTGATTTGCCTTTCCGGCTTGCTTGGTTGGCCAAAAAGGGCGTATGCGTTTTTTCCTGAATATATTCAGGAAAAAACGCATACGCCCTTTTTGGCCAAGGGCATCATTGTCGACGTTTTGCCGCTTTTCATGTGCTTTAAAGGCGAGTCGAATCTACCTCCTGAAATCTGTTTCCTGCAATTCTGCCTTGCTTTCCAATCCTCTTCGTTGCCTTCCCTCAATATATTTGTGGACGAGAGTTATCATTTCTAACTCTGCAGGTTTGTGAATTGCAGTGCCCCTGAGCTCCATTTGTCAAGTCGCTTTTTTGGGAGCTGGCCGCAAAAGCGCAGGATTGCTTCAGGCCCTATTCTGGTTCCGGGGGGGCAGGCTGAGCCTGTGGTTCATTCTTCTTCCTGATGGGAAAATAGAGTGAACTGTGCCGGTCCCAACACCTAGAGCTAGTCTCTCAGTGGTTCCCCCTCTTCCCGTTCATCCTAGGACAAATTGCAACCTGTACGAAACAGGAGGGTAACGGTGCTGATTCTCCAAGTAAGGAGATTGTTGGTAAAGCGGCTGGAATGGCGAACCCGAGCACAAGGATAGGAGAAATGAGGTGCGTTTTAGAAACCTTTCCTGATCACACGGTGTACCATCTTCTGGGTTTCCCAGGCATGTTTTCGATGTAGGAAGATGCCCTTGAACCTGGAGATTTGGGACCCATGGGATGGGTACCACGCAGTATTACTTTAAAGGGTCTGCGTTTGCTCGCCCAACCTCACCAATCCTCTCAGCCCCAAGAGTGTCCAGCCTTCTGTCTCATCCAGCTGTGGGTCTAGATATGGTCAATCCAGGTGGCATCAGAGCCCCTGAACGGATTTTGTAAGAATTTCTCTCTCTTTCACTGTCTTTGTTTTATGGGGTTTTTTTTGAGTAATTTATTTTTATAATGGGGTTTAGCTGCTTTTCACTGCTGTGTTTATGCCGCTTTACACCCTCTTGTTGCACTTCCCGAGAGATAGCAACACATAGGTTTTAAGATTCTTACTAGTCAGATATATTCTTGTGTGGTGAATAGGGGGTGTTGAGTCCAGTTCACTGAGCAGGGAGTAGGTCTTGTCTATTACATATTTGGCTAATGGAACGGTATCTGAGCTAATTTGAAACCTTTGTTTTATGTATCACCCCACCTGATCTTTCCCGTTAAGCAGCCATAGTGTGTTTTCTAAACGTGTGACTCTGTTCTGTTTTGTAATTCAGTTCAAAGGTAGCGATTTTGACATTCCCTCTATAAGTGATATCTTAGGATAAGTGTCTTTTTCTGTGTCACTTATTTCACTTAGAGTCATCGTACCTAAATCCACTCATCATGCTGCTACTAGCCTTATGACACTGATTTCATGGCTGAGTGATATTCCATTGTGCATAAGTACCACAACTTCTTTATCCATTTTTCTCTTTCCTGGGCTATTTAAGGTGTACCGAAGTGGAGGTTTTTGTAAACAGAGCAGCCCTACACTTTGGGGTGCCGGTGTCTTGTGGATTTTCAGTTTTCCCAATGTATACGCCCATGAGTGGAAGTGCCCTATGCTCTCTAAGCTGTGTTTATTACATGTTTCAGGACACACCGTACACTTCTCCAGAGTGGCTGTTGGCAATTTACATCCCGCCCATCAGCGTAGCAAGGCTCCCATGTCTCCATGACCTGTCCTGCATTTCTGGTTTTTACACTTTTTTCAGCATGGCCCTTTTGACCGATGGCAAGCGAGACTTCTTTGTAGTGCTGATTTGCCTTTCCGGCTTGCTTGGTTGGCCAAAAAGGGCGTATGCGTTTTTTCCTGAATATATTCAGGAAAAAACGCATACGCCCTTTTTGGCCAAGGGCATCATTGTCTACGTTTTGCCGCTTTTCATGTGCTTGAAAGGCGAGTCGAATCTACCTCCTGAAATCTGTTTCCTGCAATTCTGCCTTGCTTTCCAATCCTCTTCGTTGCCTTCCCTCAATATATTTGTGGACGAGAGTTATCATTTCTAACTCTGCAGGTTTGTGAATTGCAGTGCCCCTGAGCTCCATTTGTCAAGTCGCTTTTTTGGGAGCTGGCCGCAAAAGCGCAGGATTGCTTCAGGCCCTATTCTGGTTCCGGGGGGGCAGGCTGAGCCTGTGGTTCATTCTTCTTCCTGATGGGAAAATAGAGTGACCTGTGAATGTCCCAACACCTAGAGCTAGTCTCTCATTGGTTCCCCCTCTTCCCGTTCATCCTAGGACAAATTGCAACCTGTACGAAACAGGAGGGTAATGGTGCTGATTCTCCAAGTAAGGAGATTGTTGGTAAAGCGGCTGGAATGGCGAACCCGAGCACAAGGATAGGAGAAATGAGGTGCGTTTTAGAAACCTTTCCTGATCACACGGTGTACCATCTTCTGGGTTTCCCAGCATGTTTTCGATGTAGGAAGATGCCCTTGAACCTTGAGATTTGGGACCCATGGGATGGGTACCACGCAGTATTACTTTAAAGGGTCTGCGTTTGCTCGCCCAACCTCACCAATCCTCTCAGCCCCAAGAGTGTCCAGCCTTCTGTCTCATCCAGCTGTGGGTCTAGATATGGTCAATCCAGGTGGCATCAGAGCCCCTGAACGGATTTTGTAAGAATTTCTCTCTCTTTCACTGTATTTGTTTTATGGGGTTTTTTTTGAGTAATTCATTTTTATAATGGGGTTTAGCTGCTTTTCACTGCTGTGATTATGCCGCTTTACACCCTCTTGATTCCCTTCCCGAGAGATATCAATACATAGGTTTTAAGATTCTTACTAGTCAGATATATTCTTGTGTGGTGAATAGGGGGTGTTGAGTCCAGTTCACTGAGCAGGGAGTAGGTCTTGTCTATTACATATTTGGCTTATGGAACGGTATCTGAGCTAATTTGAAACCCTTGTTTTATGTATCACCCCACCTGATCTTTCCCGTTAAGCAGCCATAGTGTGTTTTCTAAACGTGTGACTCTGTTCTGTTTTGTAATTCAGTTCAAAGGTAGCGATTTTGACATTCCCTCTATAAGTGATATCTTAGGATAAGTGTCTTTTTCTGTGTGACTTATTTCACTTAGAGTCATCGTACCTAAATCCACTCATCATGCTGCTACTAGCCTTATGCCATTGATTTCATGGCTGAGTGATATTCCATTGTGCATAAGTACCACAACTTCTTTATCCATTTTTCTCTTTCCTGGGCTATTTAAGGTGTACCGAAGTGGAGGTTCTCGTAAACAGAGCAGCCCTACACTTTGGGGTGCCAGTGTCTTGTGGATTTTCAGTTTTCCCAATGTATACGCCCATGAGTGGAAGTGCCCTATGCTCTCTAAGCTGTGTTTATTACATGTTTCAGGACACACCGTACACTTCTCCAGAGTGGCTGTTGGCAATTTACATCCCGCCCATCAGCGTAGCAAGGCTCCCATGTCTCCATGGCCTGTCCTGCATTTCTGGTTTTTACACTTTTTTCAGCATGGTCCTTTTGACCGATGGCAAGCGAGACTTCCTTGTAGTGCTGATTTGCCTTTCCGGCTTGCTTGGTGGGCCAAAAAGGGCGTATGCGTTTTTTCCTGAATATATTCAGGAAAAAACGCATACGCCCTTTTTGGCCAAGGGCATCATTGTCGACGTTTTGCCGCTTTTCATGTGCTTTAAAGGCGAGTCGAATCTACCTCCTGAAATCTGTTTCCTGCAATTCTGCCTTGCTTTCCAATCCTCTTCGTTGCCTTCCCTCAATATATTTGTGGACGAGAGTTATCATTTCTAACTCTGCAGGTTTGTGAATTGCAGTGCCCCTGAGCTCCATTTGTCAAGTCGCTTTTTTGGGAGCTGGCCGCAAAAGCGCAGGATTGCTTCAGGCCCTATTCTGGTTCCGGGGGGGCAGGCTGAGCCTGTGGTTCATTCTTCTTCCTGATGGGAAAATAGAGTGAACTGTGCCGGTCCCAACACCTAGAGCTAGTCTCTCAGTGGTTCCCCCTCTTCCCGTTCATCCTAGGACAAATTGCAACCTGTACGAAACAGGAGGGTAACGGTGCTGATTCTCCAAGTAAGGAGATTGTTGGTAAAGCGGCTGGAATGGCGAACCCGAGCACAAGGATAGGAGAAATGAGGTGCGTTTTAGAAACCTTTCCTGATCACACGGTGTACCATCTTCTGGGTTTCCCAGGCATGTTTTCGATGTAGGAAGATGCCCTTGAACCTGGAGATTTGGGACCCATGGGATGGGTACCACGCAGTATTACTTTAAAGGGTCTGCGTTTGCTCGCCCAACCTCACCAATCCTCTCAGCCCCAAGAGTGTCCAGCCTTCTGTCTCATCCAGCTGTGGGTCTAGATATGGTCAATCCAGGTGGCATCAGAGCCCCTGAACGGATTTTGTAAGAATTTCTCTCTCTTTCACTGTCTTTGTTTTATGGGGTTTTTTTTGAGTAATTTATTTTTATAATGGGGTTTAGCTGCTTTTCACTGCTGTGTTTATGCCGCTTTACACCCTCTTGTTGCACTTCCCGAGAGATAGCAACACATAGGTTTTAAGATTCTTACTAGTCAGATATATTCTTGTGTGGTGAATAGGGGGTGTTGAGTCCAGTTCACTGAGCAGGGAGTAGGTCTTGTCTATTACATATTTGGCTAATGGAACGGTATCTGAGCTAATTTGAAACCTTTGTTTTATGTATCACCCCACCTGATCTTTCCCGTTAAGCAGCCATAGTGTGTTTTCTAAACGTGTGACTCTGTTCTGTTTTGTAATTCAGTTCAAAGGTAGCGATTTTGACATTCCCTCTATAAGTGATATCTTAGGATAAGTGTCTTTTTCTGTGTCACTTATTTCACTTAGAGTCATCGTACCTAAATCCACTCATCATGCTGCTACTAGCCTTATGACACTGATTTCATGGCTGAGTGATATTCCATTGTGCATAAGTACCACAACTTCTTTATCCATTTTTCTCTTTCCTGGGCTATTTAAGGTGTACCGAAGTGGAGGTTTTTGTAAACAGAGCAGCCCTACACTTTGGGGTGCCGGTGTCTTGTGGATTTTCAGTTTTCCCAATGTATACGCCCATGAGTGGAAGTGCCCTATGCTCTCTAAGCTGTGTTTATTACATGTTTCAGGACACACCGTACACTTCTCCAGAGTGGCTGTTGGCAATTTACATCCCGCCCATCAGCGTAGCAAGGCTCCCATGTCTCCATGACCTGTCCTGCATTTCTGGTTTTTACACTTTTTTCAGCATGGCCCTTTTGACCGATGGCAAGCGAGACTTCTTTGTAGTGCTGATTTGCCTTTCCGGCTTGCTTGGTTGGCCAAAAAGGGCGTATGCGTTTTTTCCTGAATATATTCAGGAAAAAACGCATACGCCCTTTTTGGCCAAGGGCATCATTGTCTACGTTTTGCCGCTTTTCATGTGCTTGAAAGGCGAGTCGAATCTACCTCCTGAAATCTGTTTCCTGCAATTCTGCCTTGCTTTCCAATCCTCTTCGTTGCCTTCCCTCAATATATTTGTGGACGAGAGTTATCATTTCTAACTCTGCAGGTTTGTGAATTGCAGTGCCCCTGAGCTCCATTTGTCAAGTCGCTTTTTTGGGAGCTGGCCGCAAAAGCGCAGGATTGCTTCAGGCCCTATTCTGGTTCCGGGGGGGCAGGCTGAGCCTGTGGTTCATTCTTCTTCCTGATGGGAAAATAGAGTGACCTGTGAATGTCCCAACACCTAGAGCTAGTCTCTCATTGGTTCCCCCTCTTCCCGTTCATCCTAGGACAAATTGCAACCTGTACGAAACAGGAGGGTAATGGTGCTGATTCTCCAAGTAAGGAGATTGTTGGTAAAGCGGCTGGAATGGCGAACCCGAGCACAAGGATAGGAGAAATGAGGTGCGTTTTAGAAACCTTTCCTGATCACACGGTGTACCATCTTCTGGGTTTCCCAGCATGTTTTCGATGTAGGAAGATGCCCTTGAACCTTGAGATTTGGGACCCATGGGATGGGTACCACGCAGTATTACTTTAAAGGGTCTGCGTTTGCTCGCCCAACCTCACCAATCCTCTCAGCCCCAAGAGTGTCCAGCCTTCTGTCTCATCCAGCTGTGGGTCTAGATATGGTCAATCCAGGTGGCATCAGAGCCCCTGAACGGATTTTGTAAGAATTTCTCTCTCTTTCACTGTATTTGTTTTATGGGGTTTTTTTTGAGTAATTCATTTTTATAATGGGGTTTAGCTGCTTTTCACTGCTGTGATTATGCCGCTTTACACCCTCTTGATTCCCTTCCCGAGAGATATCAATACATAGGTTTTAAGATTCTTACTAGTCAGATATATTCTTGTGTGGTGAATAGGGGGTGTTGAGTCCAGTTCACTGAGCAGGGAGTAGGTCTTGTCTATTACATATTTGGCTTATGGAACGGTATCTGAGCTAATTTGAAACCCTTGTTTTATGTATCACCCCACCTGATCTTTCCCGTTAAGCAGCCATAGTGTGTTTTCTAAACGTGTGACTCTGTTCTGTTTTGTAATTCAGTTCAAAGGTAGCGATTTTGACATTCCCTCTATAAGTGATATCTTAGGATAAGTGTCTTTTTCTGTGTGACTTATTTCACTTAGAGTCATCGTACCTAAATCCACTCATCATGCTGCTACTAGCCTTATGCCATTGATTTCATGGCTGAGTGATATTCCATTGTGCATAAGTACCACAACTTCTTTATCCATTTTTCTCTTTCCTGGGCTATTTAAGGTGTACCGAAGTGGAGGTTCTCGTAAACAGAGCAGCCCTACACTTTGGGGTGCCAGTGTCTTGTGGATTTTCAGTTTTCCCAATGTATACGCCCATGAGTGGAAGTGCCCTATGCTCTCTAAGCTGTGTTTATTACATGTTTCAGGACACACCGTACACTTCTCCAGAGTGGCTGTTGGCAATTTACATCCCGCCCATCAGCGTAGCAAGGCTCCCATGTCTCCATGGCCTGTCCTGCATTTCTGGTTTTTACACTTTTTTCAGCATGGTCCTTTTGACCGATGGCAAGCGAGACTTCCTTGTAGTGCTGATTTGCCTTTCCGGCTTGCTTGGTGGGCCAAAAAGGGCGTATGCGTTTTTTCCTGAATATATTCAGGAAAAAACGCATACGCCCTTTTTGGCCAAGGGCATCATTGTCGACGTTTTGCCGCTTTTCATGTGCTTTAAAGGCGAGTCGAATCTACCTCCTGAAATCTGTTTCCTGCAATTCTGCCTTGCTTTCCAATCCTCTTCGTTGCCTTCCCTCAATATATTTGTGGACGAGAGTTATCATTTCTAACTCTGCAGGTTTGTGAATTGCAGTGCCCCTGAGCTCCATTTGTCAAGTCGCTTTTTTGGGAGCTGGCCGCAAAAGCGCAGGATTGCTTCAGGCCCTATTCTGGTTCCGGGGGGGCAGGCTGAGCCTGTGGTTCATTCTTCTTCCTGATGGGAAAATAGAGTGACCTGTGAATGTCCCAACACCTAGAGCTAGTCTCTCATTGGTTCCCCCTCTTCCCGTTCATCCTAGGACAAATTGCAACCTGTACGAAACAGGAGGGTAATGGTGCTGATTCTCCAAGTAAGGAGATTGTTGGTAAAGCGGCTGGAATGGCGAACCCGAGCACAAGGATAGGAGAAATGAGGTGCGTTTTAGAAACCTTTCCTGATCACACGGTGTACCATCTTCTGGGTTTCCCAGCATGTTTTCGATGTAGGAAGATGCCCTTGAACCTTGAGATTTGGGACCCATGGGATGGGTACCACGCAGTATTACTTTAAAGGGTCTGCGTTTGCTCGCCCAACCTCACCAATCCTCTCAGCCCCAAGAGTGTCCAGCCTTCTGTCTCATCCAGCTGTGGGTCTAGATATGGTCAATCCAGGTGGCATCAGAGCCCCTGAACGGATTTTGTACGAATTTCTCTCTCTTTCACTGTCTTTGTTTTATGGGGTTTTTTTTGAGTAATTTATTTTTATAATGGGGTTTAGCTGCTTTTCACTGCTGTGATTATGCCGCTTTACACCCTCTTGATTCCCTTCCCGAGAGATATCAATACATAGGTTTTAAGATTCTTACTAGTCAGATATATTCTTGTGTGGTGAATAGGGGGTGTTGAGTCCAGTTCACTGAGCAGGGAGTAGGTCTTGTCTATTACATATTTGGCTTTTGGAACGGTATCTGAGCTAATTTGAAACCCTTGTTTTATGTATCACCCCACCTGATCTTTCCCGTTAAGCAGCCATAGTGTGTTTTCTAAACGTGTGACTCTGTTCTGTTTTGTAATTCAGTTCAAAGGTAGCGATTTTGACATTCCCTCTATAAGTGATATCTTAGGATAAGTGTCTTTTTCTGTGTGACTTATTTCACTTAGAGTCATCGTACCTAAATCCACTCATCATGCTGCTACTAGCCTTATGACACTGATTTCATGGCTGAGTGATATTCCATTGTGCATAAGTACCACAACTTCTTTATCCATTTTTCTCTTTCCTGGGCTACTTAAGGTGTACCGAAGTGGAGGTTCTCGTAAACAGAGCAGCCCTACACTTTGGGGTGCCGGTGTCTTGTGGATTTTCAGTTTTCCCAATGTATACGCCCTTGAGTGGAAGTGCCCTATGCTCTCTAAGCTGTGTTTATTACATGTTTCAGGACACACCGTACACTTCTCCAGAGTGGCTGTTGGCAATTTACATCCCGCCCATCAGCGTAGCAAGGCTCCCATGTCTCCATGGCCTGTCCTGCATTTCTGGTTTTTACACTTTTTTCAGCATGGTCCTTTTGACCGATGGCAAGCGAGACTTCCTTGTAGTGCTGATTTGCCTTTCCGGCTTGCTTGGTTGGCCAAAAAGGGCGTATGCGTTTTTTCCTGAATATATTCAGGAAAAAACGCATACGCCCTTTTTGGCCAAGGGCATCATTGTCGACGTTTTGCCGCTTTTCATGTGCTTTAAAGGCGAGTCGAATCTACCTCCTGAAATCTGTTTCCTGCAATTCTGCCTTGCTTTCCAATCCTCTTCGTTGCCTTCCCTCAATATATTTGTGGACGAGAGTTATCATTTCTAACTCTGCAGGTTTGTGAATTGCAGTGCCCCTGAGCTCCATTTGTCAAGTCGCTTTTTTGGGAGCTGGCCGCAAAAGCGCAGGATTGCTTCAGGCCCTATTCTGGTTCCGGGGGGGCAGGCTGAGCCTGTGGTTCATTCTTCTTCCTGATGGGAAAATAGAGTGACCTGTGAATGTCCCAACACCTAGAGCTAGTCTCTCATTGGTTCCCCCTCTTCCCGTTCATCCTAGGACAAATTGCAACCTGTACGAAACAGGAGGGTAACGGTGCTGATTCTCCAAGTAAGGAGATTGTTGGTAAAGCGGCTGGAATGGCGAACCCGAGCACAAGGATAGGAGAAATGAGGTGCGTTTTAGAAACCTTTCCTGATCACACGGTGTACCATCTTCTGGGTTTCCCAGCATGTTTTCGATGTAGGAAGATGCCCTTGAACCTGGAGATTTGGGACCCATGGGATGGGTACCACGCAGTATTACTTTAAAGGGTCTGCGTTTGCTCGCCCAACCTCACCAATCCTCTCAGCCCCAAGAGTGTCCAGCCTTCTGTCTCATCCAGCTGTGGGTCTAGATATGGTCAATCCAGGTGGCATCAGAGCCCCTGAACGGATTTTGTACGAATTTCTCTCTCTTTCACTGTCTTTGTTTTATGGGTTTTTTTTTTGAGTAATTTATTTTTATAATGGGGTTTAGCTGCGTTTCACTGCTGTGATTATGCCGCTTTACACCCTCTTGATTCACTTCCCCAGAGATATCAATACATAGGTTTTAAGATTCTTACTAGTCAGATATATTCTTGTGTGGTGAATAGGGGGTGTTGAGTCCAGTTCACTGAGCAGGGAGTAGGTCTTGTCTATTACATATTTGGCTAATGGAACGGTATCTGAGCTAATTTGAAACCCTTGTTTTATGTATCACCCCACCTGATCTTTCCCGTTAAGCAGCCATAGTGTGTTTTCTAAACGTGTGACTCTGTTCTGTTTTGTAATTCAGTTCAAAGGTAGCGATTTTGACATTCCCTCTATAAGTGATATCTTAGGATAAGTGTCTTTTTCTGTGTCACTTATTTCACTTAGAGTCATCGTACCTAAATCCACTCATCATGCTGCTACTAGCCTTATGCCATTGATTTCATGGCTGAGTGATATTCCATTGTGCATAAGTACCACAACTTCTTTATCCATTTTTCTCGTTCCTGGGCTATTTAAGGTGTACCGAAGTGGAGGTTCTCGTAAACAGAGCAGCCCTACACTTTGGGGTGCCAGTGTCTTGTGGATTTTCAGTTTTCCCAATGTATACGCCCATGAGTGGAAGTGCCCTATGCTCTCTAAGCTGTGTTTATTACATGTTTCAGGACACACCGTACACTTCTCCAGAGTGGCTGTTGGCAATTTACATCCCGCCCATCAGCGTAGCAAGGCTCCCATGTCTCCATGGCCTGTCCTGCATTTCTGGTTTTTACACTTTTTTCAGCATGGTCCTTTTGACCGATGGCAAGCGAGACTTCCTTGTAGTGCTGATTTGCCTTTCCGGCTTGCTTGGTTGGCCAAAAAGGGCGTATGCGTTTTTTCCTGAATATATTCAGGAAAAAACGCATACGCCCTTTTTGGCCAAGGGCATCATTGTCGACGTTTTGCCGCTTTTCATGTGCTTTAAAGGCGAGTCGAATCTACCTCCTGAAATCTGTTTCCTGCAATTCTGCCTTGCTTTCCAATCCTCTTCGTTGCCTTCCCTCAATATATTTGTGGACGAGAGTTATCATTTCTAACTCTGCAGGTTTGTGAATTGCAGTGCCCCTGAGCTCCATTTGTCAAGTCGCTTTTTTGGGAGCTGGCCGCAAAAGCGCAGGATTGCTTCAGGCCCTATTCTGGTTCCGGGGGGGCAGGCTGAGCCTGTGGTTCATTCTTCTTCCTGATGGGAAAATAGAGTGACCTGTGAATGTCCCAACACCTAGAGCTAGTCTCTCATTGGTTCCCCCTCTTCCCGTTCATCCTAGGACAAATTGCAACCTGTACGAAACAGGAGGGTAACGGTGCTGATTCTCCAAGTAAGGAGATTGTTGGTAAAGCGGCTGGAATGGCGAACCCGAGCACAAGGATAGGAGAAATGAGGTGCGTTTTAGAAACCTTTCCTGATCACACGGTGTACCATCTTCTGGGTTTCCCAGCATGTTTTCGATGTAGGAAGATGCCCTTGAACCTGGAGATTTGGGACCCATGGGATGGGTACCACGCAGTATTACTTTAAAGGGTCTGCGTTTGCTCGCCCAACCTCACCAATCCTCTCAGCCCCAAGAGTGTCCAGCCTTCTGTCTCATCCAGCTGTGGGTCTAGATATGGTCAATCCAGGTGGCATCAGAGCCCCTGAACGGATTTTGTACGAATTTCTCTCTCTTTCACTGTCTTTGTTTTATGGGTTTTTTTTTTGAGTAATTTATTTTTATAATGGGGTTTAGCTGCGTTTCACTGCTGTGATTATGCCGCTTTACACCCTCTTGATTCACTTCCCCAGAGATATCAATACATAGGTTTTAAGATTCTTACTAGTCAGATATATTCTTGTGTGGTGAATAGGGGGTGTTGAGTCCAGTTCACTGAGCAGGGAGTAGGTCTTGTCTATTACATATTTGGCTAATGGAACGGTATCTGAGCTAATTTGAAACCCTTGTTTTATGTATCACCCCACCTGATCTTTCCCGTTAAGCAGCCATAGTGTGTTTTCTAAACGTGTGACTCTGTTCTGTTTTGTAATTCAGTTCAAAGGTAGCGATTTTGACATTCCCTCTATAAGTGATATCTTAGGATAAGTGTCTTTTTCTGTGTCACTTATTTCACTTAGAGTCATCGTACCTAAATCCACTCATCATGCTGCTACTAGCCTTATGCCATTGATTTCATGGCTGAGTGATATTCCATTGTGCATAAGTACCACAACTTCTTTATCCATTTTTCTCGTTCCTGGGCTATTTAAGGTGTACCGAAGTGGAGGTTCTCGTAAACAGAGCAGCCCTACACTTTGGGGTGCCAGTGTCTTGTGGATTTTCAGTTTTCCCAATGTATACGCCCATGAGTGGAAGTGCCCTATGCTCTCTAAGCTGTGTTTATTACATGTTTCAGGACACACCGTACACTTCTCCAGAGTGGCTGTTGGCAATTTACATCCCGCCCATCAGCGTAGCAAGGCTCCCATGTCTCCATGGCCTGTCCTGCATTTCTGGTTTTTACACTTTTTTCAGCATGGTCCTTTTGACCGATGGCAAGCGAGACTTCCTTGTAGTGCTGATTTGCCTTTCCGGCTTGCTTGGTTGGCCAAAAAGGGCGTATGCGTTTTTTCCTGAATATATTCAGGAAAAAACGCATACGCCCTTTTTGGCCAAGGGCATCATTGTCGACGTTTTGCCGCTTTTCATGTGCTTTAAAGGCGAGTCGAATCTACCTCCTGAAATCTGTTTCCTGCAATTCTGCCTTGCTTTCCAATCCTCTTCGTTGCCTTCCCTCAATATATTTGTGGACGAGAGTTATCATTTCTAACTCTGCAGGTTTGTGAATTGCAGTGCCCCTGAGCTCCATTTGTCAAGTCGCTTTTTTGGGAGCTGGCCGCAAAAGCGCAGGATTGCTTCAGGCCCTATTCTGGTTCCGGGGGGGCAGGCTGAGCCTGTGGTTCATTCTTCTTCCTGATGGGAAAATAGAGTGAACTGTGCCGGTCCCAACACCTAGAGCTAGTCTCTCAGTGGTTCCCCCTCTTCCCGTTCATCCTAGGACAAATTGCAACCTGTACGAAACAGGAGGGTAACGGTGCTGATTCTCCAAGTAAGGAGATTGTTGGTAAAGCGGCTGGAATGGCGAACCCGAGCACAAGGATAGGAGAAATGAGGTGCGTTTTAGAAACCTTTCCTGATCACACGGTGTACCATCTTCTGGGTTTCCCAGGCATGTTTTCGATGTAGGAAGATGCCCTTGAACCTGGAGATTTGGGACCCATGGGATGGGTACCACGCAGTATTACTTTAAAGGGTCTGCGTTTGCTCGCCCAACCTCACCAATCCTCTCAGCCCCAAGAGTGTCCAGCCTTCTGTCTCATCCAGCTGTGGGTCTAGATATGGTCAATCCAGGTGGCATCAGAGCCCCTGAACGGATTTTGTAAGAATTTCTCTCTCTTTCACTGTCTTTGTTTTATGGGGTTTTTTTTGAGTAATTTATTTTTATAATGGGGTTTAGCTGCTTTTCACTGCTGTGTTTATGCCGCTTTACACCCTCTTGTTGCACTTCCCGAGAGATAGCAACACATAGGTTTTAAGATTCTTACTAGTCAGATATATTCTTGTGTGGTGAATAGGGGGTGTTGAGTCCAGTTCACTGAGCAGGGAGTAGGTCTTGTCTATTACATATTTGGCTAATGGAACGGTATCTGAGCTAATTTGAAACCTTTGTTTTATGTATCACCCCACCTGATCTTTCCCGTTAAGCAGCCATAGTGTGTTTTCTAAACGTGTGACTCTGTTCTGTTTTGTAATTCAGTTCAAAGGTAGCGATTTTGACATTCCCTCTATAAGTGATATCTTAGGATAAGTGTCTTTTTCTGTGTCACTTATTTCACTTAGAGTCATCGTACCTAAATCCACTCATCATGCTGCTACTAGCCTTATGACACTGATTTCATGGCTGAGTGATATTCCATTGTGCATAAGTACCACAACTTCTTTATCCATTTTTCTCTTTCCTGGGCTATTTAAGGTGTACCGAAGTGGAGGTTTTTGTAAACAGAGCAGCCCTACACTTTGGGGTGCCGGTGTCTTGTGGATTTTCAGTTTTCCCAATGTATACGCCCATGAGTGGAAGTGCCCTATGCTCTCTAAGCTGTGTTTATTACATGTTTCAGGACACACCGTACACTTCTCCAGAGTGGCTGTTGGCAATTTACATCCCGCCCATCAGCGTAGCAAGGCTCCCATGTCTCCATGACCTGTCCTGCATTTCTGGTTTTTACACTTTTTTCAGCATGGCCCTTTTGACCGATGGCAAGCGAGACTTCTTTGTAGTGCTGATTTGCCTTTCCGGCTTGCTTGGTTGGCCAAAAAGGGCGTATGCGTTTTTTCCTGAATATATTCAGGAAAAAACGCATACGCCCTTTTTGGCCAAGGGCATCATTGTCTACGTTTTGCCGCTTTTCATGTGCTTGAAAGGCGAGTCGAATCTACCTCCTGAAATCTGTTTCCTGCAATTCTGCCTTGCTTTCCAATCCTCTTCGTTGCCTTCCCTCAATATATTTGTGGACGAGAGTTATCATTTCTAACTCTGCAGGTTTGTGAATTGCAGTGCCCCTGAGCTCCATTTGTCAAGTCGCTTTTTTGGGAGCTGGCCGCAAAAGCGCAGGATTGCTTCAGGCCCTATTCTGGTTCCGGGGGGGCAGGCTGAGCCTGTGGTTCATTCTTCTTCCTGATGGGAAAATAGAGTGACCTGTGAATGTCCCAACACCTAGAGCTAGTCTCTCATTGGTTCCCCCTCTTCCCGTTCATCCTAGGACAAATTGCAACCTGTACGAAACAGGAGGGTAATGGTGCTGATTCTCCAAGTAAGGAGATTGTTGGTAAAGCGGCTGGAATGGCGAACCCGAGCACAAGGATAGGAGAAATGAGGTGCGTTTTAGAAACCTTTCCTGATCACACGGTGTACCATCTTCTGGGTTTCCCAGCATGTTTTCGATGTAGGAAGATGCCCTTGAACCTTGAGATTTGGGACCCATGGGATGGGTACCACGCAGTATTACTTTAAAGGGTCTGCGTTTGCTCGCCCAACCTCACCAATCCTCTCAGCCCCAAGAGTGTCCAGCCTTCTGTCTCATCCAGCTGTGGGTCTAGATATGGTCAATCCAGGTGGCATCAGAGCCCCTGAACGGATTTTGTAAGAATTTCTCTCTCTTTCACTGTATTTGTTTTATGGGGTTTTTTTTGAGTAATTCATTTTTATAATGGGGTTTAGCTGCTTTTCACTGCTGTGATTATGCCGCTTTACACCCTCTTGATTCCCTTCCCGAGAGATATCAATACATAGGTTTTAAGATTCTTACTAGTCAGATATATTCTTGTGTGGTGAATAGGGGGTGTTGAGTCCAGTTCACTGAGCAGGGAGTAGGTCTTGTCTATTACATATTTGGCTAATGGAACGGTATCTGAGCTAATTTGAAACCCTTGTTTTATGTATCACCCCACCTGATCTTTCCCGTTAAGCAGCCATAGTGTGTTTTCTAAACGTGTGACTCTGTTCTGTTTTGTAATTCAGTTCAAAGGTAGCGATTTTGACATTCCCTCTATAAGTGATATCTTAGGATAAGTGTCTTTTTCTGTGTGACTTATTTCACTTAGAGTCATCATACCTAAATCCACTCATCATGGTGCTACTAGCCTTATGACACTGATTTCATGGCTGAGTGATATTCCATTGTGCATAAGTACCACAACTTCTTTATCCATTTTTCTCTTTCCTGGGCTATTTAAGGTGTACCGAAGTGGAGGTTCTCGTAAACAGAGCAGCCCTACACTTTGGGGTGCCGGTGTCTTGTGGATTTTCAGTTTTCCCAATGTATACGCCCATGAGTGGAAGTGCCCTATGCTCTCTAAGCTGTGTTTATTACATGTTTCAGGACACACCGTACACTTCTCCAGAGTGGCTGTTGGCAATTTACATCCCGCCCATCAGCGTAGCAAGGCTCCCATGTCTCCATGGCCTGTCCTGCATTTCTGGTTTTTACACTTTTTTCAGCATGGTCCTTTTGACCGATGGCAAGCGAGACTTCCTTGTAGTGCTGATTTGCCTTTCCGGCTTGCTTGGTGGGCCAAAAAGGGCGTATGCGTTTTTTCCTGAATATATTCAGGAAAAAACGCATACGCCCTTTTTGATCAAGGGCATCATTGTCGACGTTTTGCCGCTTTTCATGTGCTTTAAAGGCGAGTCGAATCTACCTCCTGAAATCTGTTTCCTGCAATTCTGCCTTGCTTTCCAATCCTCTTCGTTGCCTTCCCTCAATATATTTGTGGACGAGAGTTATCATTTCTAACTCTGCAGGTTTGTGAATTGCAGTGCCCCTGAGCTCCATTTGTCAAGTCGCTTTTTTGGGAGCTGGCCGCAAAAGCGCAGGATTGCTTCAGGCCCTATTCTGGTTCCGGGGGGGCAGGCTGAGCCTGTGGTTCATTCTTCTTCCTGATGGGAAAATAGAGTGAACTGTGCCGGTCCCAACACCTAGAGCTAGTCTCTCATTGGTTCCCCCTCTTCCCGTTCATCCTAGGACAAATTGCAACCTGTACGAAACAGGAGGGTAACGGTGCTGATTCTCCAAGTAGGGAGATTGTTGGTAAAGCGGCTGGAATGGCGAACCCGAGCACAAGGAGAGGAGAAATGAGGTGTGTTTTACAAACCTTTCCGATCACACGGTGTACCATCTTCTGGGTTTCCCAGCATGTTTTCGATGTAGGAAGATGCCCTTGAACCTGGAGATTTGGGACCCATGGGATGGGTACCACGCAGTATTACTTTAAAGGGTCTGCGTTTGCTCGCCCAACCTCACCAATCCTCTCAGCCCCAAGAGTGTCCAGCCTTCTGTCTCATCCAGCTGTGGGTCTAGATATGGTCAATCCAGGTGGCATCAGAGCCCCTGAACGGATTTTGTAAGAATTTCTCTCTCTTTCACTGTCTTTGTTTTATGGGGTTTTTTTTTGAGTAATTTATTTTTATAATGGGGTTTAGCTGCTTTTCACTGCTGTGATTATGCCGCTTTACACCCTCTTGATTCACTTCCCGAGAGATATCAATACATAGGTTTTAAGATTCTTACTAGTCAGATATATTCTTGTGTGGTGAATAGGGGGTGTTGAGTCCAGTTCACTGAGCAGGGAGTAGGTCTTGTCTATTACATATTTGGCTAATGGAACGGTATCTGAGCTAATTTGAAACCTTTGTTTTATGTATCACCCCACCTGATCTTTCCCGTTAAGCAGCCATAGTGTGTTTTCTAAACGTGTGACTCTGTTCTGTTTTGTAATTCAGTTCAAAGGTAGCGATTTTGACATTCCCTCTATAAGTGATATCTTAGGATAAGTGTCTTTTTCTGTGTGACTTATTTCACTTAGAGTCATCATACCTAAATCCACTCATCATGGTGCTACTAGCCTTATGACACTGATTTCATGGCTGAGTGATATTCCATTGTGCATAAGTACCACAACTTCTTTATCCATTTTTCTCTTTCCTGGGCTATTTAAGGTGTACCGAAGTGGAGGTTCTCGTAAACAGAGCAGCCCTACACTTTGGGGTGCCGGTGTCTTGTGGATTTTCAGTTTTCCCAATGTATACGCCCATGAGTGGAAGTGCCCTATGCTCTCTAAGCTGTGTTTATTACATGTTTCAGGACACACCGTACACTTCTCCAGAGTGGCTGTTGGCAATTTACATCCCGCCCATCAGCGTAGCAAGGCTCCCATGTCTCCATGGCCTGTCCTGCATTTCTGGTTTTTACACTTTTTTCAGCATGGTCCTTTTGACCGATGGCAAGCGAGACTTCCTTGTAGTGCTGATTTGCCTTTCCGGCTTGCTTGGTGGGCCAAAAAGAGGGCGTATGCGTTTTTTCCTGAATATATTCAGGAAAAAACGCATACGCCCTTTTTGATCAAGGGCATCATTGTCGACGTTTTGCCGCTTTTCATGTGCTTTAAAGGCGAGTCGAATCTACCTCCTGAAATCTGTTTCCTGCAATTCTGCCTTGCTTTCCAATCCTCTTCGTTGCCTTCCCTCAATATATTTGTGGACGAGAGTTATCATTTCTAACTCTGCAGGTTTGTGAATTGCAGTGCCCCTGAGCTCCATTTGTCAAGTCGCTTTTTTGGGAGCTGGCCGCAAAAGCGCAGGATTGCTTCAGGCCCTATTCTGGTTCCGGGGGGGCAGGCTGAGCCTGTGGTTCATTCTTCTTCCTGATGGGAAAATAGAGTGAACTGTGCCGGTCCCAACACCTAGAGCTAGTCTCTCATTGGTTCCCCCTCTTCCCGTTCATCCTAGGACAAATTGCAACCTGTACGAAACAGGAGGGTAACGGTGCTGATTCTCCAAGTAGGGAGATTGTTGGTAAAGCGGCTGGAATGGCGAACCCGAGCACAAGGAGAGGAGAAATGAGGTGTGTTTTACAAACCTTTCCCGATCACACGGTTGTACCATCTTCTGGGTTTCCCAGCATGTTTTCGATGTAGGAAGATGCCCTTGAACCTGGAGATTTGGGACCCATGGGATGGGTACCACGCAGTATTACTTTAAAGGGTCTGCGTTTGCTCGCCCAACCTCACCAATCCTCTCAGCCCCAAGAGTGTCCAGCCTTCTGTCTCATCCAGCTGTGGGTCTAGATATGGTCAATCCAGGTGGCATCAGAGCCCCTGAACGGATTTTGTAAGAATTTCTCTCTCTTTCACTGTCTTTGTTTTATGGGGTTTTTTTTGAGTAATTTATTTTTATAATGGGGTTTAGCTGCTTTTCACTGCTGTGATTATGCCGCTTTACACCCTCTTGATTCACTTCCCGAGAGATATCAATACATAGGTTTTAAGATTCTTACTAGTCAGATATATTCTTGTGTGGTGAATAGGGGGTGTTGAGTCCAGTTCACTGAGCAGGGAGTAGGTCTTGTCTATTACATATTTGGCTAATGGAACGGTATCTGAGCTAATTTGAAACCTTTGTTTTATGTATCACCCCACCTGATCTTTCCCGTTAAGCAGCCATAGTGTGTTTTCTAAACGTGTGACTCTGTTCTGTTTTGTAATTCAGTTCAAAGGTAGCGATTTTGACATTCCCTCTATAAGTGATATCTTAGGATAAGTGTCTTTTTCTGTGTGACTTATTTCACTTAGAGTCATCATACCTAAATCCACTCATCATGGTGCTACTAGCCTTATGACACTGATTTCATGGCTGAGTGATATTCCATTGTGCATAAGTACCACAACTTCTTATCCATTTTTCTCTTTCCTGGGCTATTTAAGGTGTACCGAAGTGGAGGTTCTCGTAAACAGAGCAGCCCTACACTTTGGGGTGCCGGTGTCTTGTGGATTTTCAGTTTTCCCAATGTATACGCCCATGAGTGGAAGTGCCCTATGCTCTCTAAGCTGTGTTTATTACATGTTTCAGGACACACCGTACACTTCTCCAGAGTGGCTGTTGGCAATTTACATCCCGCCCATCAGCGTAGCAAGGCTCCCATGTCTCCATGGCCTGTCCTGCATTTCTGGTTTTTACACTTTTTTCAGCATGGCCCTTTTGACCGATGGCAAGCGAGACTTCTTTGTAGTGCTGATTTGCCTTTCCGGCTTGCTTGGTTGGCCAAAAAGGGCGTATGCGTTTTTTCCTGAATATATTCAGGAAAAAACGCATACGCCCTTTTTGGCCAAGGGCATCATTGTCGACGTTTTGCCGCTTTTCATGTGCTTGAAAGGCGAGTCGAATCTACCTCCTGAAATCTGTTTCCTGCAATTCTGCCTTGCTTTCCAATCCTCTTCGTTGCCTTCCTCAATATATTTGTGGACGAGAGTTATCATTTCTAACTCTGCAGGTTTGTGAATTGCAGTGCCCCTGAGCTCCATTTGTCAAGTCGCTTTTTTGGGAGCTGGCCGCAAAAGCGCAGGATTGCTTCAGGCCCTATTCTGGTTCCGGGGGGGCAGGCTGAGCCTGTGGTTCATTCTTCTTCCTGATGGGAAAATAGAGTGACCTGTGAATGTCCCAACACCTAGAGCTAGTCTCTCATTGGTTCCCCCTCTTCCCGTTCATCCTAGGACAAATTGCAACCTGTACGAAACAGGAGGGTAATGGTGCTGATTCTCCAAGTAAGGAGATTGTTGGTAAAGCGGCTGGAATGGCGAACCCGAGCACAAGGATAGGAGAAATGAGGTGCGTTTTAGAAACCTTTCCTGATCACACGGTGTACCATCTTCTGGGTTTCCCAGCATGTTTTCGATGTAGGAAGATGCCCTTGAACCTTGAGATTTGGGACCCATGGGATGGGTACCACGCAGTATTACTTTAAAGGGTCTGCGTTTGCTCGCCCAACCTCACCAATCCTCTCAGCCCCAAGAGTGTCCAGCCTTCTGTCTCATCCAGCTGTGGGTCTAGATATGGTCAATCCAGGTGGCATCAGAGCCCCTGAACGGATTTTGTACGAATTTCTCTCTCTTTCACTGTCTTTGTTTTATGGGGTTTTTTTTTGAGTAATTTATTTTTATAATGGGGTTTAGCTGCTTTTCACTGCTGTGATTATGCCGCTTTACACCCTCTTGATTCCCTTCCCGAGAGATATCAATACATAGGTTTTAAGATTCTTACTAGTCAGATATATTCTTGTGTGGTGAATAGGGGGTGTTGAGTCCAGTTCACTGAGCAGGGAGTAGGTCTTGTCTATTACATATTTGGCTTATGGAACGGTATCTGAGCTAATTTGAAACCCTTGTTTTATGTATCACCCCACCTGATCTTTCCCGTTAAGCAGCCATAGTGTGTTTTCTAAACGTGTGACTCTGTTCTGTTTTGTAATTCAGTTCAAAGGTAGCGATTTTGACATTCCCTCTATAAGTGATATCTTAGGATAAGTGTCTTTTTCTGTGTGACTTATTTCACTTAGAGTCATCGTACCTAAATCCACTCATCATGCTGCTACTAGCCTTATGACACTGATTTCATGGCTGAGTGATATTCCATTGTGCATAAGTACCACAACTTCTTTATCCATTTTTCTCTTTCCTGGGCTACTTAAGGTGTACCGAAGTGGAGGTTCTCGTAAACAGAGCAGCCCTACACTTTGGGGTGCCGGTGTCTTGTGGATTTTCAGTTTTCCCAATGTATACGCCCTTGAGTGGAAGTGCCCTATGCTCTCTAAGCTGTGTTTATTACATGTTTCAGGACACACCGTACACTTCTCCAGAGTGGCTGTTGGCAATTTACATCCCGCCCCATCAGCGTAGCAAGGCTCCCATGTCTCCATGGCCTGTCCTGCATTTCTGGTTTTTACACTTTTTCAGCATGGTCCTTTTGACCGATGGCAAGCGAGACTTCCTTGTAGTGCTGATTTGCCTTTCCGGCTTGCTTGGTTGGCCAAAAAGGGCGTATGCGTTTTTTCCTGAATATATTCAGGAAAAAACGCATACGCCCTTTTTGGCCAAGGGCATCATTGTCGACGTTTTGCCGCTTTTCATGTGCTTTAAAGGCGAGTCGAATCTACCTCCTGAAATCTGTTTCCTGCAATTCTGCCTTGCTTTCCAATCCTCTTCGTTGCCTTCCCTCAATATATTTGTGGATGAGAGTTATCATTTCTAACTCTGCAGGTTTGTGAATTGCAGTGCCCCTGAGCTCCATTTGTCAAGTCGCTTTTTTGGGAGCTGGCCGCAAAGCGCAGGATTGCTTCAGGCCCTATTCTGGTTCCGGGGGGGCAGGCTGAGCCTGTGGTTCATTCTTCTTCCTGATGGGAAAATAGAGTGAACTGTGCCGGTCCCAACACCTAGAGCTAGTCTCTCATTGGTTCCCCCTCTTCCCGTTCATCCTAGGACAAATTGCAACCTGTACGAAACAGGAGGGTAACGGTGCTGATTCTCCAAGTAGGGAGATTGTTGGTAAAGCGGCTGGAATGGCGAACCCGAGCACAAGGAGAGGAGAAATGAGGTGTGTTTTACAAACCTTTCCCGATCACACGGTGTACCATCTTCTGGGTTTCCCAGCATGTTTTCGATGTAGGAAGATGCCCTTGAACCTGGAGATTTGGGACCCATGGGATGGGTACCACGCAGTATTACTTTAAAGGGTCTGCGTTTGCTCGCCCAACCTCACCAATCCTCTCAGCCCCAAGAGTGTCCAGCCTTCTGTCTCATCCAGCTGTGGGTCTAGATATGGTCAATCCAGGTGGCATCAGAGCCCCTGAACGGATTTTGTACGAATTTCTCTCTCTTTCACTGTCTTTGTTTTATGGGTTTTTTTTTTGAGTAATTTATTTTTATAATGGGGTTTAGCTGCGTTTCACTGCTGTGATTATGCCGCTTTACACCCTCTTGATTCACTTCCCGAGAGATATCAATACATAGGTTTTAAGATTCTTACTAGTCAGATATATTCTTGTGTGGTGAATAGGGGGTGTTGAGTCCAGTTCACTGAGCAGGGAGTAGGTCTTGTCTATTACATATTTGGCTAATGGAACGGTATCTGAGCTAATTTGAAACCCTTGTTTTATGTATCACCCCACCTGATCTTTCCCGTTAAGCAGCCATAGTGTGTTTTCTAAACGTGTGACTCTGTTCTGTTTTGTAATTCAGTCAAAGGTAGCGATTTTGACATTCCCTCTATAAGTGATATCTTAGGATAAGTGTCTTTTTTCTGTGTCACTTATTTCACTTAGAGTCATCGTACCTAAATCCACTCATCATGCTGCTACTAGCCTTATGCCATTGATTTCATGGCTGAGTGATATTCCATTGTGCATAAGTACCACAACTTCTTTATCCATTTTTCTCGTTCCTGGGCTATTTAAGGTGTACCGAAGTGGAGGTTCTCGTAAACAGAGCAGCCCTACACTTTGGGGTGCCAGTGTCTTGTTGGATTTTCAGTTTTCCCAATGTATACGCCCATGAGTGGAAGTGCCCTATGCTCTCTAAGCTGTGTTTATTACATGTTTCAGGACACACCGTACACTTCTCCAGAGTGGCTGTTGGCAATTTACATCCCGCCCATCAGCGTAGCAAGGCTCCCATGTCTCCATGGCCTGTCCTGCATTTCTGGTTTTTACACTTTTTTCAGCATGGTCCTTTTGACCGATGGCAAGCGAGACTTCCTTGTAGTGCTGATTTGCCTTTCCGGCTTGCTTGGTTGGCCAAAAAGGGCGTATGCGTTTTTTCCTGAATATATTCAGGAAAAAACGCATACGCCCTTTTTGGCCAAGGGCATCATTGTCGACGTTTTGCCGCTTTTCATGTGCTTTAAAGGCGAGTCGAATCTACCTCCTGAAATCTGTTTCCTGCAATTCTGCCTTGCTTTCCAATCCTCTTCGTTGCCTTCCCTCAATATATTTGTGGACGAGAGTTATCATTTCTAACTCTGCAGGTTTGTGAATTGCAGTGCCCCTGAGCTCCATTTGTCAAGTCGCTTTTTTGGGAGCTGGCCGCAAAAGCGCAGGATTGCTTCAGGCCCTATTCTGGTTCCGGGGGGGCAGGCTGAGCCTGTGGTTCATTCTTCTTCCTGATGGGAAAATAGAGTGAACTGTGCCGGTCCCAACACCTAGAGCTAGTCTCTCAGTGGTTCCCCCTCTTCCCGTTCATCCTAGGACAAATTGCAACCTGTACGAAACAGGAGGGTAACGGTGCTGATTCTCCAAGTAAGGAGATTGTTGGTAAAGCGGCTGGAATGGCGAACCCGAGCACAAGGATAGGAGAAATGAGGTGCGTTTTAGAAACCTTTCCTGATCACACGGTGTACCATCTTCTGGGTTTCCCAGGCATGTTTTCGATGTAGGAAGATGCCCTTGAACCTGGGGGGGGGGGGGGGGGGGGGGGGGGAGGGGGGGGGGGGGGGGGGGATTTGGGACCCATGGGATGGGTACCACGCAGTATTACTTTAAAGGGTCTGCGTTTGCTCGCCCAACCTCACCAATCCTCTCAGCCCCAAGAGTGTCCAGCCTTCTGTCTCATCCAGCTGTGGGTCTAGATATGGTCAATCCAGGTGGCATCAGAGCCCCTGAACGGATTTTGTAAGAATTTCTCTCTCTTTCACTGTCTTTGTTTTATGGGGTTTTTTTTGAGTAATTTATTTTTATAATGGGGTTTAGCTGCTTTTCACTGCTGTGTTTATGCCGCTTTACACCCTCTTGTTGCACTTCCCGAGAGATAGCAACACATAGGTTTTAAGATTCTTACTAGTCAGATATATTCTTGTGTGGTGAATAGGGGGGT